>NW_006159776.1:4437961-4455860 GCF_000334495.1 Tupaia belangeri chinensis | reverse complement strand
AAAGAGTGGGTGTATTGGTCCCAGACATTCAGACGTTAGTAACACTGTAAAGTGGGCAAAGAAATTTACTCTTTCCTAGCTTTTGTGTCCTATCTGTGAAATGAGAATAATGTATACCTTGAAGAACTTCTCTCTCAGAAGTACTATATTTCATTTTCTTATACCAAAGAAAAAGCTGTTATTGCTGGTACTATGGTTTTAATATGCCTTCAAAATGTGTATGTTGGCAGATGGCACGATGGTTAAGCCGTTGGCCTCCCACATGGCTGACTATAGTTCAAGTCCTGGACCTGCCAGCTTGCTTTCTCCTTTTTTCTCTCTGTCTCTCTCTGGTGAGTGCACATGTCCTATAGCAAATTAAATAATAATAAATAAATAAAATTAAGTAAATAATTTAAAAAATATATATGTTATTTGACTGTGACAAATTTAAGAGGGTGAAAATGTAATCTTATTATTATTTTTTTTGTTTTATTTATTTATTCATTTTTTTGTTTGCTTTTGTTTTATTTATTTATTTATTTTTTTGTTTGCCTTTTTTTTTTAAAGGGGAGAGGTTAGGACTAAGGTTGTCAGCACGTGGGCTCCATGAATGATTCCTGGTGGGTTTAGAAGGAAATGGAGTGAAACTGGTACAGACACACTCTGCCACGGATGCATATGCTCCTGCCCTCCATCATCAGCCCCTAGACCTTTGACATCTAAACCATGAGCTGAATACGCTCTATTTTTATGAATTACCCAGACTCAGGTATTTTCTATTAGCAACAGACTAGACTGGAATAGCTGGGTTTTATTTAGGCATTTAATTTCTTTAGAGGAATTGATTCAAGGACCATTGATGCATTGCACTGCCAAGAAACAAATAAAGACATTTTTCATGGTTCATAGTTTTAAACACCTGAGTTAACAAATGTTTTTCCTAGGTCAACACTGCCCTCCCCGAATCTGTCCCCTTTGCTGCTTGCCACTTGGTGGCTTGTTACCCTCCCTTCATATCTTTTGGACCTCTGACTGACCACCCTATCCTGCTCCCACTGTCCATGGTTTACTTCGCTTTGAATTCATTTAAAAAAGTAATTCCTTTCTCTCTTCTGTGTCTTGTGACACATGTAAATTACCTCAGGAAATCTGTCTTCTTTTTATTTTATCTGTAAACTAAAAAATTCCCCATCCTGCAAGTACACATACACTGATATTTACGGTCATGACTCACTTGTGTGCAAGAAAATGAAGTCCACATGTTTTTTAGTGTTATTAGGTTATAATAAAATGCCATTGAAAGTGAAATAACACTTTTCATCCATTAGATTGTCAAGAATCATGAAGACTCATAATATCCATTATCGATAAAGGTGAGGGGAAACTAGTATTCTATACTTTGTGAAAGTGAGTGTAGTATTGCCTTTTTAAAAGAGAACATTTTGCTGTATCTATTAAAATAAAAAAATATACTTATCCTTTATTTGTATATATACACAAAGAGGCATGTCCAGGCATGTTCCCTAAAGCACTATTTCTAATATAAAAAATGAGAAGCAACTTAATTAAACGTTTCTTGGTAGGGAAATTAAATAAATTATGGTTCATTTATTTTATGGAATACTCTGAAGCAGTGTAAAAACTTTAAAAATGTGCTTTTGCCATCATGGAAAGGTCTCTAAGACATGAACAATATGTGTGATGTGATACCATTATATAGAAAAGGTGTGGAAAGATGTGTTCCAAATGGGTGGAGTGGTTAGCTTGTGGGAGGAAAGTAAATTTTCTTCACTTGAAAAAATTTTTTAATAATGAGGATTATTTTTACTCATCAAATTAAAAGATTAAAAAAAAACTTAAATGATGGCATAGAAACATAAAAATTCCCCTGTGATTCTGATGCCCGTGTAGATTTGGAAATGGTAATCTGTAACTAATCGTTGTGTAACAAGTTATCTCAGAATTTAACAAGTTAAAACAACACACATTTGGGGACCAGAAGATGGCATAGTGGTTACGTCACTAGACTCCCACGTAGCCGACCATGGTTCAAGTCCTGTACTTGGTGGCTTAAAACTCATGCTGGGCATGTGTGCGTGCATGCCTGAGATCTCGAGAGGAGAATGGAAGAGAAGGGATTGTGACATGGCTATCCTCCCTGGGGGGAGATTTCTCACTTTCTCTCTCTCTCTTTCTTTCTGGCATGCACACACACCCTGTAACAAAAATCTCTCTCTCTAAAAAAAGAAAACACACACACACACACACACATTTGTTGTGTTATACTTTCTGTGGGCCAGGAATTGAGGCCATGGCTTACTTAGGTTCTGTGCTTTAGGATCTCTCAAAAGGCTGAGGTCTGGAAATTGGCTGGAGCTGTGGTCTTATCTGAAGGCACAACTGGGAAAGAATGTGCTTTTAAGCTCACTCAGATGCTGGTTGTCAGGGTTCTGCTTCATAGACTTATTCTTTGGGCCTCTGTTCCTTTTTTTTTTAAATTTAATTTTTTGTAGTTTTTGCTATAGGGTACATACGCTTGCCTGAGCCAGAGAGAGACAGAGGAAAAACACCCCTACCTAGGGGGAATGGTCATTTCTCAATCCTTTCTCCATTCTCCCCTTGGGATTTTGGACATGCATCCATATGTGCCTAGTGCGATTCTCAAGCTGCCAGATCTGGGTCTTGAACTGTGAAGTTGGCCATGTGAGATCTGGTGCCTTAACCTCTATACCACCTACTGGTCCCAGGCCTTAGTTTCCTTCCAGCTGTTGGCCACAGGCCACTCTTGCTATATGAGCCTTTGCAGCATGGCAACTTGCTTCATTAAAGTGTGCTGGCTGAAAAGGCAATAAAGTGGGAGCACCAGCAAGGTAGAAGTCACAATCTTTTGTAATCTGATCACAGAAGTTATATCCCATCACAATGATGTATTCTCTTTAGAAGCGAGTCACTAGGTTCAGCTCAAGGGGGAGGAGATTACACAGTGATGTAAATTACATATGGAAGGGTCATTGGGAGCCTTGTAAGACATTGCCTAACACAGAAACCACTGGCTTATGTGATTAAGTTTAAAAATGAACTAGTTCTGGGGCTGGCAGGTGGTGTGTTGGTTAAGAGTGTTGGACTTCCACATGGCTGACCACAGTTCGAGTCCTCGACCTGGTGGCTTGCTTTCTCACTTTCTCTCTCTCTCTCTCTCTGTCCCTCTCTGGTCAAACTGAAATAAAAAAAATAAAGTTTAATAAAATGATGAAAAAACCATAATAATAATAATTATAAATAAAATAAAAAAGAACTAATTCTTCTCAAACACCACCATCTAGATTTTACATTAGATTTTTCAATTGCATTTTCAACTTTAGTTATGATAATTACTTTAACATTTTTATACCTTAATGCATCTCTAACAATAACTTTTATATTGGTTAAATATACTTGTATTGGACCAGCCTAGGAAACTAATCATCATGGTGGTCAGAGTTTCTATAGGAAAATGCATTTTGAGTTCTGTATTGCACTTTCATATATTGTTAGAACATATCTACGTGTCAGCTGGGGCCTAAGCTTACTTAATCTAGAAATTAAAATGGCCAAAAGCAGGCCAGCATATGGCTTGGTGGGTAGGGTAGCTGGATCCAACATGGCTGACTGTGTGCCTCAAGTCTTGGACACAGAGGTTTGGGAAACACAACAGATGCATGTGTGTGCAAAAATTCTGAAAAGAGGGAGAAATGGAGGAGAAGATATTGTGTTATGACCATGCCCATGGGTGGTGTTTTCTCATTATCCCTCTTTCTCACTGTCTCTGTCTCTCTCCAGCAAGTGAATGTGCCCTCTGGCAAACAAACAGAAAAAACAAATGAATTTTGTAGTGTCTCTCTCATTTCACAATCTGCTTGTAATGGACATGTGTTTCAGTTAAATTTGCTGCATAAATATTATCTCAAAACTTAATGGCTTAAAACAACAATGATTTTATTATTATTAATGAGTCAGTGGTTGCCTGGGCCATTTTGCAGTGAGCTGGCCAGTAACTGTGGCTGGATGGTCTAGGATGGCCTCACTCATATGTCTGGTGCTTGATGAGTTGGGTATTCTATGGGACATCAAGTAGGATAATTTCTCTACTCCAAATGGTCTCTCATTTTCCAATAAGCTAGACTGGGCTTTTGTATATAGTGGTATGAGGTCCACCAAGCGGTGGCGAGAGGAAATATTATTGGTCAAAGCAAGTTACATGGCTAAGCCTTGAGTCATTTAGGAG
Source organism: Tupaia belangeri chinensis (assembly GCF_000334495.1). Lineage (NCBI taxonomy): Eukaryota > Metazoa > Chordata > Mammalia > Scandentia > Tupaiidae > Tupaia > Tupaia belangeri. The sequence goes on along the minus strand of NW_006159776.1, from coordinate 4,451,614 downwards.
GGGACTTACTAAAAGATGTTTGATTCATAGGGGCTGTTACTGTATACTACTCGCACATTGTCATAAAGTTCTTAAGATCTTTGTAACTTTCCTATTCTTTACTATTTTGTTAATCATAGCCACCAAAAAGCACAACTTCTGTTACCCAGTAAAAGAGTAACTCCACTTTTGAGTATCTGGGAGGAAAGCTCAGTAAAGACCGATACAATTCTTGTCCCAAGGTAGGTCAGGGTCGTTGTTTGAGTGAGTGAATCCAGGTGATGTTTAATCCATTTATCTCTGTACTCTAAGTTATTGAGTTGTCAGGAAAGTCATGATGCATTTTTGCACAGAAAAACATAAAAAAAAACATCATGACTTTCCTGATGACCTAATATATCCTCTTAGCTGTAAAGACCAACCAGCATTAACATGTGTACCTGGGCTGCATTAGGTCTGCCATCTGCAAGATAAAAGCATCACTGAGGACCAGTTAAATGTCATACCATTGACTTCTGTTTGTGGCCAGTATGAGAAATGACCGTGGGAAGAAATCTTTATACCATTAGTGAAAGCATTGTAGAGGATGTTTTCGGGAATGGTTTTCAGTGTCTCCTATGTAAAGTGACAAATGACAAATTTCTTCCAGAATTAGTATCAGGAAAATTCTTGTCTTACTTGACAAAGTATACCTAACCTTCCTTTATAAAATAATAAGTCCCTAATTCCTCCTTTCCCACCTTTTTTGGCTTTGGATTCTAGAAATAGCAAAGGTGAAGTTAGTGTTTTGTTGTAATAACTCTGTTAGCCCTGGTAGCTCTAACTGCTTGATAAACTTATCTCTCTTTCTTCCTCTTTACAGATGGTACTTTGCTTTTTTTTTTTTTTAATTGCCAGAGGGTATACACATTCATCAGAGAGACAGAGAAATAGAGAGGAAGAGGGAGAAGTCACCTCCAAGTGGGGTGTGGTCACATCCATAATCCCCTCTCCATCTTGTCGGGATTTTGGGCACACATGCACATGCACCCAGAGTACTTTTCAAGCCACCAGAGCAAGGATTCGAACTGTGTCGTCAGCCATGTGAGATCTGGGTCCTTTAATCATTAGACCATAGGGCTGGTCTTATACTTTTCTGTTTTGATCTTAATCTTTGGGAAGTGTTAGGGGTTAAATTATATATGTATAAAAACCCAAAATATTAAAATTATCAGTTCTGCTGCTCACATATAATGCTATAACACCTAATTTTTCCTATATATATAAGATGTGAAGATAAGGTTGGACTAAGTGATCTTTAAAGGTCCTTTGCTTTTTTATAACTCCAAAACCACTTTTCCTATGGCTCTTTCACTTGAGTATTTTATACTTTATGAGTTATTCCAGTTATTACATATCTTGAATGGCTTAGTAGTAGAAGAGATAAATTCTTGTTTCAGTGTGATTGAAGAGCTTTCCAAACATCTTGTGTTTGAAACAGGCAAGACTTTGTCTCTTGTTTCTAAAATCCAGGTGGATGGTGCTTCCAGGGAACTCTAAAGCATGTGGTATGGATTCTTTTTTTTTAGAGGTGCGCTTGCCAGAAAGACAGAGAGAGACAGAGAGATAGAAAGAGAGAAATCACCCCCCAGAGGAGATGGCCATGCCACAATCCCTTCTCCTCCATTCTCCTCTCAGGATCTTGGGCACACACGCACATGCGCCCGGTGTGAGTTTGCGCCACCGGGTCTGGGACTTGAACTGTGGTTGACTGCATGGGAGTTCAGCAACATAGCCATTACGCTAACTGCTGGTCCCATGGTATGAATTCTTATGTAGTACAACTAAATCGCATTGCTCATCAAACCCCACTTGATACCCAGGAAACCTTTTGGCCTAATAATAGCATAGCATAGCATAGCATAGCATAGCATAGCATAGCATAACATAACATAACATAGATGCTAAAAGTTACCAAAAGGCAACCACCTTTCTCAAATGTTTTAAAATTCAGCCAAACATGTTCCTAATAGTCATCAGTGGGTAGTTTAGCTTTTAGACACTATTCTGGGATTGTTTAGACTGATTTGTTGTAAAGAAAACTTGTAAAGAAATCCAAGAGGTTGGATTGGACTTTTGTGTGAAAGCCCAATGTGAAATAGAGGGCCCTTGTAGGATTATTTCCATATGATTTATTCATTGCTGCTATAGAATAAGGTAGTAATATTATTTGAAGGCAGTATAGCCTAATGTTTTAGAAGTGGATCTCAAACCCTATCTCTGTCCTCTTCTCTATGTGATTGTTACTTCTCTAAGACTTGGTTCTCCAATTTTTAAAGAAGTTTATTTGTTTTATTCATAATAGTCAGTGTATGAGGAAAGAGGGAGGGGGAGGAAGAGAGAGAGAGAACAACTTTAACAAGATCTCATTACTCTGGGACCCCTTTGCCCCCAGCCCTCTAACTTGTTAGGATCCTGAGCACTCATGCACATGCCCTATGTGTTCCAGGTCTATGAGCCAGGGATCCAAACCTGTGATTGACCATGTGATTTCTAGCCGCACAGTTCCGTATAATACCGACTGTGCCATTTTTTGATTTTTAAAAGGGTGGTAAGTATTCTTACACTGTAAAAGTGTAAGCAGGAAACGTGGGCAGGCTGATCAGCACAGAACCTGGTACTTAGTATACACCTAGTAAACCTGAACTGTTATTAATGCTGTTAGCATTATTAATGTTAAATTATATAGGATTAGCTCACTCCCCCCTCCCCTTTGTCTCCCTCTTAATATGAAATGCTTCTGTTGAGATTGAACTGAACTTCGAATTGCTGATGCTTTAGTTGCTGTCCAGAGGAATTGTGGACAGTTGTGTCCACAGGGCAGCAATCGAGAATTACTGTATATGTGTATAGGGAGCCAGAAGACCTGGGGATGTATCTTGATTATTTCATTTGCCAGTGGATTCTTCTAGCTGTGTCATCTTGAGCAAGTTCTTTACTTTTCTGAACTTCATTAAAAAAAAAAACAAACCCCCAAAGAACATAATGTCAGTTTTTCAGCCAACACGACTGCTATGCAAAAGCACAGGGCTTCCCATTCGATCAGCAAAATAGTGTGCCTTTTCATGAATAAACATACTCTGGGGTAAAACTTGCCTAGGATAGTGGTTCCTGATTACCCCACATGGAGTTCTCAGCTAGGAGATCCTTGGAATTCATTTGAGGGGGCTTCCACTGTCCCAATGACAAAGAGTGTTGACAATAGTTTGCATGCAGGGAGCAGAGACTTACAGTGCATGAGATAGTCCCACACAATGGAGAATTGTCCTCCAAATACCAGTAGCATCACATTGAGAAATACTAGATTAGCAGGATGAGAGAAGGGTCTCTGGTTTGGAGTCACAGAGTTTAATGAAGGTGTGGGTGGTGGTGCCACCTCCAAGAAGTCCAAGCTTCTGACTTGTTTGAGGTTCAGGGACCGCTTTGTGGGTGCCACCTTCTCCAAGGTCTTGGTTTCCATATAGATACATAGTCTTATGCTTAAAGTGCCCCATAAAAATCATTAGTGTTTCTATCAAGATGGCCTCCTTGCTCTTCCTTTAATATGCTGGCCATGATGCTTTTCCCTCAGGGCCTTTGCACTGGCTGCAGGCTCTGCTTAGAACTCTTCCCCTGGACAACCGTACCTCTTTCTTGAAGACATCTTCTCAATGAGGACTACTCTGACCATTCTGTTTAAACACTTCTGATTCCCATTACCCTACTTTTCTCCCCTGTTTGTTAGAGTTTAGTATGTTCCCCTTTCCCCGTTCATGCTTTGAAATTTGGTTGTGATGGTATAAGAGGTAGGGAATTTAACACAACTATGTGATTAAGGGATAGAACCTTTGGGTTAGTATTAGATAAAATAATCAGGGCAGGGGCTCCCATGATTGAATACTAGTGGATTTATAAAGAGAGGGAGTGAGACCATAGCAGAGACGCACACTGAAACACATAGCCATGTGTACTTTTGCTCTCTTGGCATGTGCTGCTATGTACTTCTGTAGAGAGTACCCATCATTTAGAAGACACTCAGTAGATATAGCATCTTGACTTTGGACCTCCAAAAACATAAGCTGAATAAACTTTTATCCCTTATAAATTACCCGTCTGTGGTGTTCTGTTATTAGCAACAGAAAATGGATTAACACAGTGGAGTACTTGTGAAATATTATATTATCTACACATTAATTATTATTTTTTTGGTCTCTCTCCCTACTAAAATGTAAGTTTTACAAGTGTGTATGTGTGTGTGTGTGTGTGTGTGTGTGTGTGTGTGTGTGAGATGGAGAGAGAGAGAGAGAGATTTTAATTTATGGATGTATTCCAAATCTTTAGTCTAAGGCCTGGCACAGAGTAGGTGCATAAATGAATTGATACCAACAAAAAGAGTTAGCTAGAATTTATAATAGAAGTTCCCAAACCTAATAGCAATAGAAAAAGTTTTTTTTTTTTTTTTAAAGAAAGAAATAAGCTAGAGAACTATGCAGGGTATGTGTGATGAAAACTATAATATATTACAGAGGGGCATGAAAAAAAAAGGCTGGAGAAAATGAAGAGATATTTGGTGATTCTTTGATGGAAGATTTTGTATGAAAGTAAAGCCACAACTGTAATGGAATTTCTATACAAATTCTCATGAGTTTTTTGAACTTGCCAAGATTGTTCTCAAATTCTTTGGAGACTAAATATGAGAAAAGCTAAGAAACATATTTAAAAAAGAGTAACAAGGAGAGGGGCACACCCCTGATTTATTGGAACCAGTTATGAAACTAAAACAATTAAGACAATGTCCTGCTGGGGCAAGAGAAATTGGACAGAGCAACATATCAGAATGGAAACCTCAGAAAGACATAGCTATGAGGACTCGTCGAAAAGCTCATAAATATACGTATTATAAAAAAAAGTCAGGCATGCATTGCTAATTTCTTTGCACCAAAATGAACTTATACTTTAATTCCATTTTCCCACAAACTTTTGAAGTTCCCTCATCTATACAGATCTAGAATGGGATAAAGGTACTAGTTTGAATTAATAGCAAAGAAATAAAAATAACTGTCTTGGTCTGTTATTGTGTTGCTAACTGAAATAACGGAGACTGGGTGATCCATAAAGAAAATAAAGGTTTGCTCAAAATTCATGATTCTAGGGGCTAAAAATCCAAAAGCATCATAAAATAGTGGAAGGCAAAAACTTGTAGCAGAGTAGAGCATAGTCTGTGTCCACGTGGCTTTCTCTCTGCTTCTGATCTCACTCCTTCTGCTTGTCTAATCACCAGAACTCAGTCATAGAGGCCTTGCTCTAAAGACATGAACACACTCGAAAGCCCTATCCTTGGACGCCATGAAGGAATTAAGTTTTCATTTAACATCTTTGCAGTGTAATCAAGTCCCAACACATGAATTTCTGGGGACCATCCAAATTAAAACACATGAACCTTTGGGGGATGAATAATTATCCAGACCATAACACTAACATTTATTGAATATTATCTATTTGCTTGGCCTGTGTGAAGGGCTTCCCATACATTATACTGTTTACTTCTCAACGTAGTCCTAGGAAGCATGGCCTGTCACTATTTATTTATTGCAGACAAGAGAATGAAGCAGAGATACAGTCCTTGCCCAGCCTAAAGCCACCCAGTTAATATGTTATGGAATCAGAATTTCAACTCAGATCTGACAGCAAAGTTTATACCCTTCTCCTCCACATTATATAAATAAAAGATATGAAGGTACTGGTAAACCATTTGAAAAATGTATGTCACAGATTAAATGTAGAAAATGAAAGTGTGGCAAGTATTTACCTTTAAGGATTTAAACAAATTTATAATAAAAATTTGATGTGCATGAAGTTTTGAAAATTATGACTTCCTTTTTATCTGTCTTTAAAAAAAAAAATCACTGGAACCAGGAGATGGTGTAATTATTATGTTGCTGGACTCCCATGTAGTTGACTATGGTTTGAGTCCCAGACCTGGCAGCTTAAAATTCATGCCAGGTGCATATGCATGCATGCCCAAAATTCCAAGAGGAGGATGGAGGAGAAGAGATTGCAATGTGGCCAACCCCAGGGGTGATTTCTCATTTTTCTGTCTCTGTTTCTCCTGTGAACATACATGCCCTATAGCAAAAATCTCTCCAAAAATAAAGTTCATTAATTTCTTCATGAATGGGAGAAACAGAGTGAGTGAGAGAAACTGAGACAGACAGACAGACAGACAGACAGCATCCCTAGCAGGGTTTTACTGCCTTGATCCACCTCCAGCTTAGCTAGCCCTGGATTATGGGCATGTACTTAGCTGGTATACTCAGGCAAGTCTCCAAATGTGTGTGACGTATGTTATTTCTATAAACACGTATTTATATGAATCAACAAAAGAAGGAAAAAATCCCCACAATGTAAATTATATGAGGAGTCTTCAAAAAGTTTATGAAAAATACACATTATTTAAAGAAAAAAACCAGACATGCCTTGGTTTCCAAATTTTTTACATTAAAATAAAATCATACTCTAATTCCTTTTTTTCATGAACTTGTTGTGTTCCCTTCATACATGTGTAAAAGAAGGCTAGCATGTGGGGAAATCTGTGACTTTTTCTCTCTTGTGGAATGTTTTGTTATTAGAGCCAAACGGACTTTGCAAAAGTAGATGCCCAGGTCTTCTTTAGTCATAGTCATTTTTTAACCTTTCATTCTTACCAACAAGCCAAAATAACACCCTGACTTTCTCTGTGCTGGATTCCCACAAGATTCCATCTCTTCCTTGACCTGACATGTTGAACTCTGTAAAAGACAGATTCAAAGCCTTGTTAATGCCAGTTAGACTCAGGCTTGACTTAGAGTGTTTGAAGTTGGGTTAATGATGTCTGCCTTTACAGCTCACCCAGGGCCTCATTCTTACATAGGTGTCTGGACAGAGGGAGGCAGCTCTTCAAGACACCCTCACTAATGATGCAGGGATCTACACACCAGGCTCCCTGCTCACTTAGCGTCCAGAGTGCTGGTCAGGGATGCTCTGGGTTGGGGAGGGCCGGGATACTGGAGTACCATAACTGCACTTAGTCCTGACACCTGTGCAAAGAGCACTTGGGACTTTGTGTTCTGATTATTTAATGCGAGTCTGCCTGCCCAGTTGAAATATGTGAACATGGTAAGATCAAACAGCCCGGGGGACTGGCTCTTACTCATCTCTGCATTCTCAGCACTTTGTACTTGGAGGTGTTGGGGAGGAAGCCTGGACTGGGAATTCCCCAGGTCTTGGCTGGAATCCGTTCCAGCTTGGTAACTCTGGACAAGCTTTTTGAGCTTTTCTTTCATGGTCTATAAAATGGGTCTAATGAGAGTGACCTACTGTGAGCATTAATGAGACTAAGTGAGTGACGGCATAGAGCCCAAAGCCTGGTTCATGGAGAACTCTCTAATGCGGTTTGACAGTGTGACTCTTATTCATGGGCGGGCTGATGACTTCAAGTAGGTCAAAACGAATCCTCCCCAGTGGTAACCCAGATTGGCCACTAGAAGGCAAGCGAGCTCCATGATTGTTTTCCCCCCGCCCCCCAGCTCCATATTCAAAGCCAATCTGTGCAATTCAGCCTCTACAACGTGGATTAATGGCTTGCTCCAGCATTCCTTTTCTATTCAAACCATTGTCATTAAATTAGGACAGTGTAGCTTGCAAGTAAAAAGGAAACACCTTTTTGGTTGTTTTTTGTTGATCTCCATTTGGAATAGCTCATGTAAGATGGGTACCAGCAGCTTAGCCTTCACTCTGTTCTGTGTACACTAAACACCATTAACTGACAGTGAGAGTCTTCACCTGAAGGTTTGGATTTTCTGTGGGAAGGATAGTGAGACTAGTCTTTTTTTGTCCAAAAAAAATTATGTATTTAATTTTATTTGCTATTATTACTTATTTTTTAATTTGACCAAACGGAGACAGAGAGCAAGAGAAAGGAAAAGTAAGAAAGCAAGCCACCAGGTCTGGGACTTGAACCATGGTCAGGCTTGTGGGAGTCCAGCACCCTAAACATACCACCTGCCAGTCCCAAAACTAGTCCTGATCTCTTATCTTTTATGCAACTAAGGAGGGCCATCTGAAGTCCCAAATGCACAGCTCCTTCTTTTACCAGCTTAGAGGAAGCATTCTGGGCTCTGTCATTGTTTGTCTCTGGTCCAGAGAGCTGGACTTGAGCTTCTTTCAAGGCTTCTCTGGGCCCCATAGCCCCAGAGGTGGTTATATGAGGAAGAGCCATCATGGAGGAGTGAGCCCAACCTGCTCTCAGATGAGGAGACTAAGGGTCAGAGTGAGACCAGCCTTGGGTTTTGGTTTCTTCATGGGTAAAACAAGAGGACTGCGCTGGGTCAGCCCCCTTCCAGTGCTGACATCTTCCCTTTCAAACCCAGATGCCATGCTCTCAAGCCCAGACCTCCAGTTCACCTGAGTCGTGTGAGCTTCAGTTGTGAATAGCTGCAGAGATGTTGCAAACCAAGTGTCACTATGATTTATAGGTGCTGTGGCAGCCTAGCCCTGGGAGCCATGCTGAGGCTTTCTCACAGTAGACATTATGCCTTGGCACGAGCCGTTCTAATGAGCAACACAAGGACCCATCAAAGACTCCAGACTCCTATTTGGTGTTGGGGCCTGAGTTTCTCCTTTTTTATAGTCCTCTGATGTTGGGATGGTGTTAGCATTCACTTCCATTTGCTGAGAGCAGGACAAATGCCATGAGAAAGCAATGGTTCTGAGTATTCTCATGGCAGTCAGAAGCCAAACTGGGAGGAGAACTCAGTTTCCTGACATTTCTCAGCCTTTTGGTGTTGACCACAGCAAGAATAGAGAAGAAAGAGCCCATGACTTAGAGCACAGCCTGCCAGGATTTAACTCTTGCCTGCTGTCTACTGGCTGTGTGACTTTAAGTAGGTAACTTAACCTCTCTGAGGCTTACTTCCCTACATGAAAAAGGGAATAATAATACCACTTACTGCCCAGGGTTGTTTTTGAAGATCGAGAAGAGGGTATTACTGTAAGGTGTTCATGAAATATGAGACTACTTTTATTTCTTTCATTTTGAAGCACAAGAACAATAAAACTTGCTTTTAAAATCTGATACGGGGCCTCAGATAGGGTTGAAAATGAAACACAATAAGGTAAGAACTTGAAGAACTTTAGCAGAGACTGGATTAAGGACATCTGCAGATAAAAAAGAGTGATTGTGATGGAGTGGGAAAACCCCCCTGGCTTGCTAATGTTCTGGAGTTTCTAAAGGGAGGGAACTCAGGTGTCTGGAATGTACTGGGGATACCTGAAGGACCAGATTACCAAAGATCACATCAAACTAGTGACTCTGATTTATCTTCTATTATCCATATCCCAGAGTGTTTATGCTCTTTTAACTGTTATGCCTCATCGGGCCGTACAGATGTCTGTTGAGCACCTATGCTGAGCCAGACACCTGCTATTGTTGGAGATGCAGGTGGCTGAGGACAGGTCCTGGCTTTCTTTCTTTCTTTTTCTTTTTTTTTTTTTTTCATTTGGAGAGGTTTTTCTTATTGGGCACGTGCGCTTTCCAGAAAGACAGAGAGAGACAGAGAGACAGAAAGTGAGAAATCACCCCCCAGAGGGGATGGGCATGCCACAATCCCTTCTCCTCCATTCTCCTCTTGGGATCTTGGGCACGCACGCACATGCGCCCGGCGTGAATTTAAGCCACCGGGTCCGGGACTCGAACCGTGGTCAACTATGTGGGAGTCCAGCAACATAGCCATTATGCTAACTGCTGGTCCCTCTTTTTCTTTCTTTTTTTTTTTTTTTTTTAGAGAGAGATTTTTGCTATAGGGCACATGTACTCTCCAGAGAGACAGAAAGTGAGAAATCACCCTCCAGGGGGGATGGCCGCAATCCCTTCTCTTCCACTCTTCTCTTGGGATCTTGGACACGCAAACACAGGTGTGAGTTTTAAGCCTCTAGGTCTGGGACTGGAACCTTAGTCGACTATGTGGGAGTCTAGTGATGTAACCATTATGCCATCTGCTGGTCCTTGGTCTGGCTTTCTTGATCTCATAGAGAAAACTCAAGCAAAAAAGCAAGTTTACTTTCCTTAGAGCAAAGGACCTCAGTCAAAGTCTGTCCCAGCAAGGAGGTTAGGAGGAGGAAGTGACTGGGCAGGGAGTGGGATAGGGAAGGCTGTGAAGGAGCCAGTGATGGGAGAGAGAGCAGCTTCTGCAAGCAGTCTGAATCTCTTAGAGTGGAGAGAGAGATGGAGAGTATCATTGGAGGAGCTGCACCCTCCTCCTCCTTCCTTTACATACTCAACACAAGAGTCAAGATGATTTCACTGGGAAAATTAAAACCCCAGTGGAAAAGCTTTTTCTTGCCTTTCGTTTTAGAAAGAGGATTCAAATATGTCATTGTCCTTTTTTAACTGTGACATTCATCATCCAATAGTGCCTAGGCAGTTTGGACTGATGTAATAGAATACCACAGATGGTGGTTTAACAACAGATACTTATTCCTCATAGTTCGGAGACCGAGAAGTCCAGGATAAAGGTGCTGGCAGATTCAGGGTCTGGTGAGGGCCTGCCTTCTGGTTTGCAGATGGCCACCTTCTTGTATCATTGCATGATGGAGAACAGAAAGTAAGGAAATAAGCTCTCTTGTGTCTTTTCATGAGGATATTAATTCCATTCATGGGAGCTCTACCCTTTTGAACTAATCACTCTCCAAAGGCTCTACTTCCTAATACTCTCATCACATTTGGGAGTTAGTATTTCAATACATTAATTTTGGATGGACTCATTCAGTCTTTAACAATGTCACCTTAGATGAAAGAAAGTGTCTGAAGGAAGAATAAGAACAGTAGGAAGCATGCATTTTTCAATCCATAGCTTGTCTTCAGGGGACTAACTCAATTGGCAGATGACTGAAAAAAATATTAACACTCAATGTGAATGAGTTTCTGTTGAAAATGACACATTTGCTGTCTCTACTAGCAGTGAAAATTGGTTTAATGTCCTAGGGGAACGATGTGGTAACATGGTAGCAACAGCCATGAAGATGCATATATGCCTAGGCCTTCTCCAGCTGTTAGTTTCATTTATCTACTCCATAAAGGAATGAAAGGACTCTGCCCTAAGGAAGTACTCTTCAGTATGAGCTACACAGGCTGTGCACTGCCAGCTCTAGGAGTGTTATTTATGTAAATAAGGGCATGAATGGCATCTCCCGGGGTTGTACACTGCTGCAGTCTTGCAAGGACATCGCTTCGCTCATTACTAGATTCCTAGGAGGCCTAGAATTGCATCTAGTACACAGTAGGGTCTCAGTAAATACTTCCTGACTATCTGTGGCATACTTAAGTAGTATACTAGCTCATTGTCCAGTATCCATAAATTTAAAATGATCATCATGAAAATAATGCATAAACTCACTTTTTTTTTTTTTTTTAGAGAGAGATTTTTGCTATAGGGCACATGTACTCTCCAGAGAGACAGAAAGTGAGAAATCACCCTCCAGGGGGGATGGCCGCAATCCCTTCTCTTCCACTCTTCTCTTGGGATCTTGGGCACGCAAACACAGGTGTGAGTTTTAAGCCTCTAGGTCTGGGACTGGAACCTTAGTCGACTATGTGGGAGTCTAGTGATGTAACCATTATGCCATCTGCTGGTCCTTGGTCTGGCTTTCTTGATCTCATAGAGAAAACTCAAGCAAAAAAGCAAGTTTACTTTCCTTAGAGCAAAGGACCTCAGTCAAAGTCTGTCCCAGCAAGGAGGTTAGGAGGAGGAAGTGACTGGGCAGGGAGTGGGATAGGGAAGGCTGTGAAGGAGCCAGTGATGGGAGAGAGAGCAGCTTCTGCAAGCAGTCTGAATCTCTTAGAGTGGAGAGAGAGATGGAGAGTATCATTGGAGGAGCTGCACCCTCCTCCTCCTTCCTTTACATACTCAACACAAGAGTCAAGATGATTTCACTGGGAAAATTAAAACCCCAGTGGAAAAGCTTTTTCTTGCCTTTCGTTTTAGAAAGAGGATTCAAATATGTCATTGTCCTTTTTTAACTGTGACATTCATCATCCAATAGTGCCTAGGCAGTTTGGACTGATGTAATAGAATACCACAGATGGTGGTTTAACAACAGATACTTATTCCTCATAGTTCGGAGACCGAGAAGTCCAGGATAAAGGTGCTGGCAGATTCAGGGTCTGGTGAGGGCCTGCCTTCTGGTTTGCAGATGGCCACCTTCTTGTATCATTGCATGATGGAGAACAGAAAGTAAGGAAATAAGCTCTCTTGTGTCTTTTCATGAGGATATTAATTCCATTCATGGGAGCTCTACCCTTTTGAACTAATCACTCTCCAAAGGCTCTACTTCCTAATACTCTCATCACATTTGGGAGTTAGTATTTCAATACATTAATTTTGGATGGACTCATTCAGTCTTTAACAATGTCACCTTAGATGAAAGAAAGTGTCTGAAGGAAGAATAAGAACAGTAGGAAGCATGCATTTTTCAATCCATAGCTTGTCTTCAGGGGACTAACTCAATTGGCAGATGACTGAAAAAAATATTAACACTCAATGTGAATGAGTTTCTGTTGAAAATGACACATTTGCTGTCTCTACTAGCAGTGAAAATTGGTTTAATGTCCTAGGGGAACGATGTGGTAACATGGTAGCAACAGCCATGAAGATGCATATATGCCTAGGCCTTCTCCAGCTGTTAGTTTCATTTATCTACTCCATAAAGGAATGAAAGGACTCTGCCCTAAGGAAGTACTCTTCAGTATGAGCTACACAGGCTGTGCACTGCCAGCTCTAGGAGTGTTATTTATGTAAATAAGGGCATGAATGGCATCTCCCGGGGTTGTACACTGCTGCAGTCTTGCAAGGACATCGCTTCGCTCATTACTAGATTCCTAGGAGGCCTAGAATTGCATCTAGTACACAGTAGGGTCTCAGTAAATACTTCCTGACTATCTGTGGCATACTTAAGTAGTATACTAGCTCATTGTCCAGTATCCATAAATTTAAAATGATCATCATGAAAATAATGCATAAACTCACTTGGGCTGAAACTTAAACCAGGAGAAAAATCCAGACATAAATATCACTTCTACTGTGTAATTAAATACAACCATGCAAAATCATATATGAATATGAAAACAAGGCCTGAGATGGTATGAGCAGAAATGAAAATAATTATATTAGTGTGCTGAGATTATGGGCTGTTGTTTCACAATTGAAAAACATTTCCAAAATAAAGTCAAGTCACATATTTTTTTTGACCACACATTTAAGGTTGATTTAAGAAAAACAAGGCAAGACATTATTATTAGTACAATTGGATTTAAATAACTACTTTATTTCACAACTTTTTTCTCCCTTGGAGTTAATAAATGTTCTTCAAGCATCTGTAATCCATACTCTGTAGCATCAGTCCCAAGGCAATCAATAAACTCAAAAACCAAAGGACTGCCAAGATGAAAACTGAGAAGAGTACTTATGTTTTCAGTATCTACTGTGAGAATGCACGCAAACGAGCAATAAAGAACCACTGAGCACAGCAAGGCCTAGTGTATTAGGGGTTTGGATTCACTAACTGAACAGAGACAGAATTCCCATAGTGACCTCAAGTGCAGTGAAGGCAAGGAAAATGGCA
>NW_006159776.1:4434896-4437930 GCF_000334495.1 Tupaia belangeri chinensis | reverse complement strand
CAGGAATGGCTTTGCCATACAACTTTCCAATTTGACTGTTACAGTTTCAGCCTCTATTCCTTCTCACTGCGAAGGATGAATAAATTCTTAATTGTAGGAATGGAACCTGAAGTGAAGCTTTCTGGGTTCAATTTCCCATTCTACAAGGAACACTGTGTCCTTGAAGGAAGACACATTCCTGTTCCATGACTCATTTTTCCCAATCTGTAACTGGCTTAATATTGTTACTTGCCAGTGATGACACAAAGACACTGTATAGGGCAGAGTTTCTCTAAGTTTAGTGGGCATCAGAATTGCTGGGAGAGCTGGCCAACTCAGACTCCAGTGCCCGCCTTCCTATCTGCTGATTCCATGGGTCTGCGTGGGGCCTGAGAATGTGAGTCCTAAGCAGCCCCCAGGTGATGTGCTGCTGTTGTTGGAGGATACCATGTTGAGTCGCTCTGGTGTATAGCTTTCCCAGGTGGGCACCTGGATGAGCATTCACCCTTCTTTGATCAGGTCACAGTTACTCCCTAACCTGGAAAACAAACCAAAACCATTAATTTCTTGAGAGGCAGCCAGATGGAGTACAAAGGTCAAGAGCTTTAGAATTAGATACAGGTCAAATCTGCTCTGGCTTTTTCTCTGTGATTATGGAAACCTTACCTATTTGGGCTTCATTTTCTTGTCTATGAGGGACTAATATTGTCCATCTGGTAGAGGTCTTTTAAAGATGAAATGTATCAGGCACCAGTAGGTGGTGTAATGGTTAAGGCGCTGGACTAACACATAGCTGATTGCAGTTTGAACCCTAGACCTGGTGACTTGAAAATCATGCCAGGCACGTGTATGTATCCCAAAATCCTTACAGGAGACTGGAGGAGAGACTGTAGTCTATGGAGGGGGAGGGGGGAGTGACTTCTCACTTTCTCTTGCTCTGTTTCTCTCTGGCATGCACACGTACCCTAGGGCAAAAAAACTATAAATAACTAAATAACTAAATAAATGTGACAGTGTTGAGAAAATCCCTAGCCCAGTGAGTGGCTTATCATACGGGTTGTCAGAGAAGTCATGATGTATTTTTGTATAGAAAAACAAAATATACGTCATGACTTTTCCGATAATCCAATGATTACTCAGTAAGTACAAGGAGAGTTAAAAGTGGAATTAAGGCATAAGTTTATGTTGGTGCAAAAAAATATTTCTAGATGCCTAATTTTTTCATAATATGCTTTTTCCATAAATCTTTTGAAAACCCTTGTAGTGGCTGTTGATTAAATTTCTTTTAAAAATCTACAGGCACTAAGAGTTTCTTCAGTTCTCTAAGCATCTGTTGGAAGGTTTACAAGAGCACCTTTATGGGCTAAGTGGATGGAATTTGCTATGGTCTGAATGTCCCCCGAATTCATATATTGAAACTTAAATCGACAACATAATACTATTAGGAGGTGAGACCTTATCCTATCCTATCCTATCCTATCCTATCCATCCTACTCTATCCTATTCTATCCTTCTCTGATTTAGCCTGTTCTACCCATTAAAATGTGAAGTCCCTAAAATGCCAAGTGCTTTCTATTCTTAAGGAGAAGTAGCTAATTAAATGGCACAAGTTTTAGATTTTGAATGCAGTTCCTCTGGGTTTGGATTTGGGCTTTGGCATCTCCCATTTGTGTGACCTCCATGCTGGTTATTTCAGTTCTGTGAGCCCTAGGGTCCTTCTTAGCAGAACGGGGAGAAGAGCACAGAAAACACTGGGAGAGAAGGTGCTTGACTTGCTTGACTGACTGGAGACACCTGAGGGAGACTGTGATGGGTATATGGAGTTTGAGATGGATCGATATAGACTGTGACGGACAGATGGAACCTGGAGCCTGCTGGACAGAGAGACTTCCTGGCAAGTTTAGATGGCTGTTGTATTCATTTAGAACAGAACTGCAGCCCCACCACTGGGAATATTGGTTCTTGAAGGACCAGTGTGGGATGGGCGGCATGGTTATTGTGGTCTATGCAATCACCCAACCCTGAGTTCAAATCCTGGTCTTATTATTTATCTTCATGTGACTTTGGGTAAAGTAATCACTTATATTCCAAGTAATCACTTGGAACTGTGAGGATAAGAATAATCATTAAATATAGTATGTGCAGAGAGGAGAAGTTTAAAAAAATGCCCTTTACTTTTAATCCCCACAGACAGTCCACATTTATTGAGCATTTCCTGGATTCTAGACCCTGTGCTTAACACTTTACAGGACAATTTCATGAAACTTTCCTACCACCTACCTATGAAGTAGGTACCATTACTATCATCCTTGTTTTCAAGCAAGGTAATTGAGTCATAAGATGCATAAGTAACTTGCACCTGGTCTTAAATCCTGTGCAAAGAGGAGAGAAGTCTGAACTCCAGCAATCTGGCTCCATCCCTGGAAACTGTTAGCAGTTTTTACAGATGAGGGATCTGAGGCTGACGCTTGTGGAATGACCTTCTTAGACACCAGCTCTTTGACTTCGAGCCCCAGGCTCTTTTCCCAGTCTCTTAAACCCACCAAGTTTTTCCCTTTGCATAGCTTCTCCTCATCTGTCCAGGCTCAGCTACAAATTCTCTTCTTTAGAAGACCCAAAGAAGTTCCCCACCCCAATCTCTATCACTCCACTGTATTTGTTTTCATTTTAGCATCTGTCATGGTTCATGGTGACTTAGTTAACTATTTTATTTCTACTCATGCTCTATTACCCCCACTGGATTGTAAGCTTCCTGAGGACAGGAACAATGTGGCATGCTTTAACTGCCTATCCCCTGCCTTGTTGATTGCCTGGAAAATATTTGTCTGATTGAGTGAATGGATGGATGAATGGGTGAACAAATGCAGCTTTGGCACAGACCATTGTTTCCTGCCTCTGTTGTCACTTATTAGGTGACCACACTAACTCAGAGCCCTCATTTCCTTAACCGTAAAAATGGGGCCATAAGTCTCACCTCACAGAAATGTGAAGATTAAGTCAAATAACACATAAGAAAGTGCTTTGTTATAAACTGTATGTCATTGTGAATACATGA
>NW_006159776.1:4429774-4434865 GCF_000334495.1 Tupaia belangeri chinensis | reverse complement strand
AAAGAGGAAATAGTTCCCTTTTCAGAGCAGGATTGGTGAATATCCAGATCTGTCGCCTTTCCCGCCAGCCCATCTTCTTGATATTTTCTCTTCCAGTTTGATATGTTTCTGAGTAATGGGAGAAATACTTAATGTTACCTTAATCATGGAATCTGTTGACATGCTGCTAAAATACTTTAAAAGTAATTGTGTCTTGGGACCAGCAGATGGTGTAGTGGTTATGTCACTGGATTTTCACATGGTCTACTCTGGTTGGAGTCCTGAACTTGGTGGTTTGAAAATCACACTGGGCATGCTGAAGATCCTGGAAGAGAATGAAGGGGAAGGGATTGCAGCATAGCTATCCCCTCTGGGAGGTGATTTCTCATTTTCCCTTTCATTGTGTTTGTCTCTCTCTGAGTGCATATGCCCTAAGGCAAAAAAAAAAAAAGTAATTGTATCTGAAGTGATGACAAAAATTCTTTCCTTTCTCTATGGAGGTACTTGATGCTCTGTCTAAGAGGCACAGGTTTCCTGGTTGATTAGACACTCTGCTGCAGAGGAATGAGCCCTGAACTTATAATATAAAGACTTGGGAAACCCAACTCTGCCAAATGATGGCCTTTGGACAAGTCTCTTCCAATGGAGACAAAGGCAATGTCAAGGCTGGAAATCAGAGATCCTCTAATGTAGGACAGCCAAATTATAGGCCAGTGTTTTTGTAAATACAATTTTATTGAGACACAGTCTTGCTCATTTGTTTACATAGTACCTGTGGCTGTTGTCTTGCTGCAATGACTGAGTTCCTGAAACTGAAAAAGTTTACTATGTGGGCCTTCACAGTATAAGTTTGCTAATTACTGCTCTGGTCCAACCTCCTCCCTTTAAAAAAATGTGGAAAATTAATTTCAGAAAGAGAAAGGAACTTGGCCAAGATTATGTGAAGAATTAGTAAAAGCAAGAAGCCAAAACCTTAAGAAGGAAAAACTAAAGTTTGTGAATATCCTCAATTGTTATAAAATCATTCAGAGATATTTGAGGGGCTTCCCCTGCCTTTATTTGATATCCATCCACATAGAACAAGTATTATCATATTTAAATGATTCCAAGAAACGAGTCCCTAAGAGAGTCTTATAATGAAGGTTATGCAGTGCAAATCCAACAAGTTCATTATAATGCACATAGAGCCAGAACATCCATTGGTGTTTTGTTGTAATAATCTCTCTGATAAAATGATTCACTTGAACTTTGCAAATTTGGAAGCTGTATATTTAATATGAAGACATAAGCTCTGGTGAAATTTATCTTTGCATACTGCCTGACAAAATGCTTCATTAAGCAAATTGATGGTAAATAAGATTTTGGGGAGTGGTGTTTAAATTACTCAAGAGGATGAACAATTTTTTAGGCACTGCCAAATCATTTAAGTGCTTATTTGGACATAAATGATGAGCATGCAAATAACAAATTATATCTATCAGCTTATTAATGTATGTTCAAGGTTCTTCTAATTAGAAAATATTGACAGTGTTTCTGTTTGGATATTAGTTAGTCCTCTCAGAACAATCTAAAACTCTGATTTTCTATAGTTATGATCATCCTTCCACTATAGTCCCAAATGGAATATCAGTATAGGCAATGACCTTGTGAATTATCGATTGTTTCCTAAGCTAAAGGAGTATTGAGATAATTTAGGTGATAAAGATGGTGTTAACCCCCAGCTCTACAGTGAGAAGTTATTCCCTTTTAAGTTCTCTTTTTATCTTTTTGATTAGTCAAGGGGAAGATCTCAGGTGGGTGCTGGCATGCTCTTAATGCCTCTGTGTCATTTACTAATCTTCCTCCTTCAGAAAGAGAGAGCAGACCTCAGGCAGCCACTCCTCAACAGGCGGTACTCTGTAGAGATAATTAAAAGCATTGTTCTCTTTTCAAGGTAGTTACTTTATGGTTGCCTTCTATTCTGGCAAGAGATAGTGGTTTCCATTCATGATAATTCTATAAAATTTCCTTTTTTGATTTTTTTATCTGCCATAAGGCACATTCACTGGCAGGAGAGCAGACAGAGAGAGAGAGAGAGAGACAAAGAGACAGAGTCAGGGAAAGTAAGAAAACTCCCCTGGGGGGGGAGGGACTGCATGCCATAATACCACCTCCCCTTTTTTATGAGAGAGGGACAGAGAGAGAGAAAAAGGGACAATACCCTCAACAGGGTCTCATGCTGCAATTGCCCCACCTCCATCCTTTCCCAGCCAGCCAGAATCCTGGGTGTCTGCCCAGTTCATACGGGGAGAGCTGGGAACCGAACCCAGGTCTTCCACCTGGCTTCCAGCATTGCAGAACCTTACACTATCACAGTGTCATCATAGCTGTGCCCACTGTGCCTTTTAAGCATGGTGTGTCCTGTTGTCCAGTACAGAAAGACAGTCTCCTATTAACCCAGGAGTCTAGGTGAGGATTGTTGTGCAGGGCTTAGGGCAGAGTCTACATTCTAGTGTCTAATTTTATTTCAAAACCTTTAATTGCCAGAATGTAAGTCCAGTTCTCTTCACATCATTTGGTGGTCTTCCCATCTGCCTGCCACTCAAGTTTAACTCCCTCATTTCTAAGTCCTCAGGTATTGGGCAGTGTTCAAGTTGCTTTCCATTGTTATGGTACCTTGGATTTTAATCTGCAACAGGTTTTCTTTTCTTTCCAAGTACATATTTCAGAGTTTCAAATGGCATCTTAAAAAACTTATTTTGAGGCCAGCCATGGTATGGTGGATAAGGTAGCTGAATACCAAATGGCTGACTGTACAATTTGAGTCCTGGACTCGGCAGCTTCAAAAACATGCGGGGCATCTGTCTTTGCATGCCCAACATCCCCAAAGGAGGAAGAAATGGAGGAGAGTGGATTGTGATGTGACCATTCCCCATGGAGGTGCTTTCTTATTTTCCTTCTCTGTTTCTGTTTCTCTTCAGAGAGTGCATGTGCCCTCTGGAAAAATTAAAACAACAATAACTCATTTTTCAATCAGGAATGACTAGTTTTTCAATTAGGAATGACATACACGTATGGTAAGGTACATAAAGGACACTAAATTTCAACACTGGATCACTTCTCACTTATGTATGTAGCCCTCGCCTTCAACCATCTTCCAGATCAAAATATCGATATTTACAGCTTGCCAGAAGGTTCATAAAGGGGACTTTGGTGACAGAGTAGGAGGTGGTTTGCGAGTCTCTCTCAGTGAATCTCAGGAAGAGACCTCAGGAGGCTGCTGCAGTCATCCAGGTTGTTTGATAAAACCAGTCTCCTCAATGGACTTTGGAGAGTACTGGACAAGGGGGCTCAGGACTGGCCCATGGCCCTGAGATTCAGATGCCAACTTCCTTAGAGCTAAACTGGCAGAGATACTGAGGCCTCAGAGCTCAGAGTCCTGGTGGGAACCATGGGATGCAGTAATGGCCTTCTCATTGCCTGTCTCTCCTTGCAGTAGGCTGAGAGGAGGACTTGCAGGGAAATTAAGTGGGTGATTATCCCCATTTCCCCCAAATTCCTGGTCTCTGAGTGCAGCTGAGACACTGGGTTCTTCCAACAATGGACCCCACCCCTTGGTTGTGTCTCTTTGGCATCCTAGGCATGTGGATTACGGACAGATGTCACCTCCTTGCTTTGAAAGTCGGAGGGAACAAAGGCTCATTTCTCAGAGTATGATGCCAGGATACATAGTTCCTATGCATTTTTCAAATGCCACCTGACCCACCCAAGCCAATAATTGTCTTGAAACCACATACCAGTTCTCATGGCACATGATGACATCTGTTCTCAACAGTAATCCTTCAGATGACACAGATGATTGGATCAGAAGATGAAAGGTCATACGAGGCTGGAAATCAGTGTCTTCCGTCTGTCCACATTTGGGAATCACTGGAGCAGGGTTTAAATAATAGTAACAGAATTGCTTTTGTTTATTGAGCATCTACTTTGAGCCAGGAACTATTCTAAGTGCACTATTCTCTTGTCCTATTAATTTTCTCAAATGCTTTTAAAGGTAGATATTGTAGTCCTTTCATAATACAGAGTTACCATGCAGGGAGCTACCAGGTGAATTGAATTTAGAATGATCTGTACTCCTGAAACATGGAATAAACACTCTTTGGAGAGAGAAAGTCATCAGGAACAGATTACATTAAAGTTGAAGACATATTACAGTCATCTGTCACATAACACATGGACATGTTCACACAGTGAACATCATACAGTGGACTCACACAAACCTAGATGCTATAGCTGTCTACCCACCCAGGCTATATGCCCATAATAATCTTTAGTCCATCATTGACTGAAACATCAATTATTTAGTGTGTGACTATATTAATAAGTTTCATGGTATTTTTTTTCTGTAATATGCTCCTTTTTCTTCCAGTACGCTTCCTGGCTATAAATAATTTGGATGATAACACCATCTTACAACCACTTTTCCTGCCTCTAGTCTTTTTCATCCAATCCAGTTAATTTCCCATGGTCTTGCTAGGACAAAGGATGTTTTTCTTGACTACAATCCTCGTTAGATCTCTCTTCATAAAGCCTCTACATTCTTACAAAATTCTGAGTCCCCTTTTCCCCTTGAAATCTGGAGCACTTTGATGGTGTACGCTCTCTTAGGGCATACTGCTATGCCTGACCCAAGTTTGAATAACTTTTTTTATTGAAGACTTTCCCTCTTCCAGAAATGCCTTTCCGTTTTTCTTAATTAAAAACCATTTCCACACATTCCTAAGATGTCTT
Source organism: Tupaia belangeri chinensis (assembly GCF_000334495.1). Lineage (NCBI taxonomy): Eukaryota > Metazoa > Chordata > Mammalia > Scandentia > Tupaiidae > Tupaia > Tupaia belangeri. The sequence goes on along the minus strand of NW_006159776.1, from coordinate 4,430,116 downwards.
GGCTCAGGTTTCTAGAAGCAGTGTTTGAGATGGGGGTAGTTTTGCATGTGGTTTATGGAGGCTGTACTCTCAGAAGACAGAGGTTGTAAGGAAGCAAGGGAAATAGTAAAGAAGGGGATGAAGCCAGTGAAGGGGCTGGTTCCACCTGAAGTCTAGCTGGATTCCACAGGGAACTCTGGAGTGTACTGAGCACCCTTGAAGCAAGGCAGCTGTCCTTTTCTACCCTGTGCAAGCCAGACATTGACTGAGAGTTGTGTTTGGGTTTTCGTGGGGCTGAGAGGAGGTGCATATCCTCTCAGGCACTGCCAGACCAGGTGCTTGGCTTCTGTCACTGCAGGAAGT
>NW_006159776.1:4427210-4429743 GCF_000334495.1 Tupaia belangeri chinensis | reverse complement strand
GAAAGAGTACAGTTATGAGTCATTAGTACCAACACAGCAATTGGGGGATGGGCACACCAAACAGGTAAAGTGTTGCTGGGCCAGGGGCACTGATAGCACCTACTACAAAAACCAAGCTCAAATATCACCCTCTGTGACTCACTGGGCAGGGCTTAAACAATTATTGCTTTTTACTGTTACAAACATAGAACTTGCTGTCTTGTTCAACATGTGAATGACTCGCTAGTAATGGAATAAATTGAGGCTTTGGCGTCAGACACACTCTGGTCCAATTCTATCTTTGTCCTTTTTTTTATTTGCCTTTGGGTCTTTGAACATTGTTTTACTTCTCTAAGCTTAGTTTCTGCTCATAGAATTGTCACAGTATCTTGTGGCTATGGCTTCACCCTATCCTGGCTCACAGGAGGCTTGAAAGAACAAGTCCAATCAATAATTGAATGAGTAGGCTTGCAGTGAATTTTTTGCTTTTCCAAGAGCTTTTAGTCCCTATCACTGTGATTATCTGTCCCCTCCCCGCCCCCACACCTCTCACACACATAAATGAAGGAACATTTGAGAGATCTGGTGCCTTGTTGAAGGTGACAGTTAACAAATAGCAGAGCTGGGTATTACCCTGGAACTCCATGAAGGAGAAACACAAGTAGCTTTGCTGTATGTTTCCATGTAGCCATCACTTTCAGCTCTAAAAAAAACAGTGATAGTTTGGAACCATATTTTATTTTTCTGGTCGAGAAGTCAGACTGAAAATAGAACTGATGGGGCCAGCTGGTGGCATGGTAGTTAAAGTGGCTGAATTTCACATGGTTGAGTGATGATTGGAGTCCTGGACTCAGCAGTTTGAAAAAAAAATGCTGTGTGTGTGTGTGTGTGTGTGTGTGTGCCCCAAATCCCGAAAGGAGGAAGAAATGAAGAGGGGATTATGAAGTATCTGTTTCCCATTGGGGTGCTTTTTCATTTTTCCTTTTTCTTTCTCTGGTGAGCGCATGTGTCCTCTGGCAAAAACAAAACAAAACAAAACAAAAAACACAAAAAACAAAAAACAAAAAACTCAAGCAAACATATATACATACATAAACCTGATAAAATGGCAAAACTAGGGGCCAACAGGTGGCATGGTAGTTAAGGCTCTAGATTCCCATATGATCAACCATGGTTCAAGTTCTGGACCTGGCAACTTGCTTTCTCACTTTCCTTCTCTCTGTCCCTTTCTGGTGAGCACATATGCCTAGAACAAATTAAATAATAATGATAATAATAAATAAAATTAAATAATTAGTTTTTAAAACAGGAAAAACTATGGAGACAGTAAAAAGATCAGGAGTTGCTGGGGCTGGGGGAAGAAAGGAATGAATAAGTTGACCACAGAAGACTTTTAGACAGTGAAACTACTCTGTATGATAGTACAATAGTGCATATATGTCATTATACATTTATTCAAGCCCCCAGAATGTATAACATCAATAGTGGCCCCTGATAGAAACTGTGGACTCTGGGTGATAGCAATGTGTCAGTGTAAGGCCATCTATCATAATAAATGTGCCACTCTGGTGGAGATGCTGACAATGGGGAAGGCTACGTATTTGCAAGGACAAGAGGAATATGGGGAATCTCTGCACCTTTTGCTCAGTATTGCTGTGAATCTAAAACTACTCTGAAATATATTCCAAAATAAGGTAATGCAGTGCTCTTTGAGGCTAATGTCAACCTAGCCTGTGGGAAGGTTCTGAGTTCATGACCTCCCTGAGTATACGTGCATATAGATGCCCCCATGATCAAGAGCTGACTGAGGCTGGGGGTGGATCATGGCACAAAGACTATGTTGGAGATGTCTGCTGTTTCTTTCTCTTTGTCTCTTTTGCTCATGGAAGAAAATAAAAACTTGAAAACTAGAACTAATATTTATTGGGCACCTACTGTGTCACAACCCTGAGGAACTATTTTTGTACTGAAACTCTTATTTTCCCAGGTGGGAAATTTCGGCTCAGTGGATAGATGGGGAAAGTGAGCTGGTTGCTCAGGTTACACATTTATTATGTGGAGCAGCAGACTCTTCTTCCAGAGTGGGGCTGTTTTCTTTGAGGAAGTAGTGGTGACTCCTTCAGTCATCCTCTCCTGTGGTTTGATCTGACAGTGGCTTCTTATTCAACTTTCATCACGTGCCACCTCCTCCCTTGGTGTGGCTCCAGCTTTTTGCAGCATGGCTGAAGATGGTATTTTTATTGCTATGGACGCAGATAGACTTTCTTCAGGCCAGTGTCATCTGTCTGCCCAGTGGACACTGAGGCCTTTGCAGTGCATACCATCCAGAGGCCACGTTGCACTCACTGCTCAAAGGCAGCATTGTGTGAACCCACGTGTGTGTACTTGCCCAGCCCCTGGGATCAGACAGTCTGCCAGAATGCCTCTCAGGAGAGGGGCTGGGAAAGCTGGCTCCTGTTGGCTATCTACAGATGTCCTGTGCAAGTGTCCTGGAGCTTGGAGCCCTGCCACTCCCTCAGTGTTCCTTGAAGGGTGAAACTGGCTGGGGACACGC
>NW_006159776.1:4420623-4427179 GCF_000334495.1 Tupaia belangeri chinensis | reverse complement strand
CGTGGCTGGTCACAGGAGCCAGTCCCATTCACTCATTCATTCATGCATTCCAGTTCCCTTATTGAGCATCTGTGTGTGTCACTCAGCCAGTCTACAAGTGCTCAGAGTCTAGTGGGTGACACAGACGGTAAAATACAACTGCCATATAGTTGGAAGAGAGACGAACACTTGTCCAAACTTTACTGAAATTGCTGTGCCTTCCCAAGAGACCAGGTTAACACCTGTTAGGGAATCTTTTACACTCAGGTCCTTTCTCTTTTGTGGATTCTTCTTTTATGGATTCAGGCAAGGTTAGCCACTCACACTTCTATTCATAACTCCCTGAAGTCACATCCATGGTGGCTGATGTGAGTTTTGTAAGTGCCTACTAACTTGTCACTGTCTGCCCTCAGACTGTGAACTCCTTGAGAAGTTGAACACTATTTAGTCTTTTTGATCTCTGGAGCTGTATGATTTTGGAATCAGAGAAACTCAGATTAGAATCCCAGAGCTGCTGGCTACAAATTGAGAGCCAGGACTAGGGTGAATAAACTCAAGGCACTCACCTTGGGTACAAATTTAAGGGGGACTAACAAACTCAGTAATTAAAATAAGTAATATTTAAATGCAATGTTTTTCCTTTTTTTTTTTTTAAGAGATTTTTGCTATAGGGGGTGTGCCCTCACCGGAGACTTTGTACTGAAACTCTTATTTTCCCAGGTGGGAAATTTCGGCTCAGTGGATAGATGGGGAAAGTGAGCTGGTTGCTCAGGTTACACATTTATTATGTGGAGCAGCAGACTCTTCTTCCAGAGTGGGGCTGTTTTCTTTGAGGAAGTAGTGGTGACTCCTTCAGTCATCCTCTCCTGTGGTTTGATCTGACAGTGGCTTCTTATTCAACTTTCATCACGTGCCACCTCCTCCCTTGGTGTGGCTCCAGCTTTTTGCAGCATGGCTGAAGATGGTATTTTTATTGCTATGGACGCAGATAGACTTTCTTCAGGCCAGTGTCATCTGTCTGCCCAGTGGACACTGAGGCCTTTGCAGTGCATACCATCCAGAGGCCACGTTGCACTCACTGCTCAAAGGCAGCATTGTGTGAACCCACGTGTGTGTACTTGCCCAGCCCCTGGGATCAGACAGTCTGCCAGAATGCCTCTCAGGAGAGGGGCTGGGAAAGCTGGCTCCTGTTGGCTATCTACAGATGTCCTGTGCAAGTGTCCTGGAGCTTGGAGCCCTGCCACTCCCTCAGTGTTCCTTGAAGGGTGAAACTGGCTGGTGACACGAGCCAGTCCCATTCACTCATTCATTCATGCATTCCAGTTCCCTTATTGAGCATCTGTGTGTGTCACTCAGCCAGTCTACAAGTGCTCAGAGTCTAGTGGGTGACACAGACGGTAAAATACAACTGCCATATAGTTGGAAGAGAGACGAACACTTGTCCAAACTTTACTGAAATTGCTGTGCCTTCCCAAGAGACCAGGTTAACACCTGTTAGGGAATCTTTTACACTCAGGTCCTTTCTCTTTTGTGGATTCTTCTTTTATGGATTCAGGCAAGGTTAGCCACTCACACTTCTATTCATAACTCCCTGAAGTCACATCCATGGTGGCTGATGTGAGTTTTGTAAGTGCCTACTAACTTGTCACTGTCTGCCCTCAGACTGTGAACTCCTTGAGAAGTTGAACACTATTTAGTCTTTTTGATCTCTGGAGCTGTATGATTTTGGAATCAGAGAAACTCAGATTAGAATCCCAGAGCTGCTGGCTACAAATTGAGAGCCAGGACTAGGGTGAATAAACTCAAGGCACTCACCTTGGGTACAAATTTAAGGGGGACTAACAAACTCAGTAATTAAAATAAGTAATATTTAAATGCAATGTTTTTCCTTTTTTTTTTTTTTAAGAGATTTTTGCTATAGGGTGTGTGCACTCACTGGAGACACAGGAAGAAGCATATATATATATAGAGAGAGTGAGAAATAAGCCCTCAGAGGGGATGGCCACACCACAGTCCTTTCTCTTCCACTCTCCTCTCAGGATTTTGGACACACACACACACACACACACACACACACACACAGTATGGTTCTTGAGCCACCAGGTCTAGGACTCAAACCACATGCACACATGCCCAATGTGAATTTCATGCTGCCAGGTCCAAGACTCAGACTGTGTTTGGCCATGTGGGAGTCCAGCGTTAACCCCTATGCCATGTGCTGATCCCTCCTTTTTTTTTTCCCTATGAAAGAGGAAGCATGGGAGGGATGGAGAGAAGGAGGGAGAGAGGAGCATTTTTGACAAGATCTGATCTATGTTATGATCCTCCTGCCTTAGCCTCCCAGTTAGCTAGGATCACCACTTGTGGTTAGACCTTAGTGAAGTATTTCTAAAAAAAATCAGTATTAATGCCAAAAACAAAAATAGTGTGCAAAATTTTAAAATTTTAAGTAAACAAAGAATGTGACCCACACTTGCATGACTTATTCTTACTTGCCTTTGTAGTATCGATTCTGTCATATTATTTGCATATATTTGGATTAATTTCTGCATTAATTTTGACTTCCCAAAAGATTGACCTTAAGGAGTCACATTGTAGTGGGAATGGTAGATATGTATACAAGTAATTTCAACAGATACCATAAAGAAAACACACTGGGGAGGGGAGTACAATAAAAGCGCAACCCATCTTCTCAGATTGCTGCTGCTGGCAGTGGGTGGATGTTGGGAAACACCGTTCAGAAGTGGTGACATTGACCTGAGTCTTGAAGGATGAACTAGAGTTCAACCATTGGTTGAGAAGTGGCTGAGAAGAAGCAACAAAAGCATGGGAGTGCTGATATATTGAGGAGTGTCAGGCTGGGTGTTAGGTTTGCTGAAAGAGATTTGACTGATACAAGAAATAGTTATTTCTATTCTTGATGTGTTGTGTTTCAAAGGACATTGAAATGAAGTTTCCCCACAGGCAGTTAGAGATCCAGGCCTGCAGGTGACAATTGAAGAAAGTTTGGAATTATAAGTAGGAGGTGAAGGTATGAAGGAATGTTTCAAGAGAATGGTATGAGTTAAGTAGCCTTTTGTAGACAGAGTTAGCTGTCTACTGGTCTATGACATTAGCAAATCTGCATTTATCAATAGTTCCTTGTACAATTAGGTCATGCAATCCTCACAATAACCCCATGTGACAGATTTTATTAGTTTGTTATCTCTTATTTTAGAGATGAAGAAATTATCAGTAAGATTAAATTACTTGTCCAAGATGACAGTATGAGAGTCCCTGGAATATGAGAAAGAATTGATATCATGGGAAATTGCCAAGGAAAAGATTATAAAGCTGAGGGCAATTATTTCTAAACTCAAAAAGGTGGGTCACAGGCCACTTAGAAAATCTGAAGAATCCTAGGACTGCCTTCTATATGTATCTTGATCTAGCTATTATCCATTTATCTATCCATTTGTCTGTCTGTCATTCTTGGTATATATGAATTCCAAATTCCATGTAATTTCAAGGAGCTATGGTGGGTGCTCATAGACTCTAGTTAAGTTATCCCAGTTTAGGAAGAGGAAAGAAAAGGAATGAAAACCCAATTTGAAGATGCTTACTTATTAGAATGAGAGGAGGAGGAGGAGAAGAAGGAGAAGGAAGAAGAATAAGAGAAAAGCTAGAGGATAGAAGAAGAGGAAAAGTAGTAGTAGAAGTAGAAAGAGGAATAGGAGGAAGAAAAAGAGAGGTAAAGAAGAAAGGCAGAGAGACAAAAGGAAGAGAGAAAAAAGAAAAAAAAAATCTCACAAGGTAAAGCTAAAAGAAGAAGACCAAAGAAGGAGGGAGTCTTGAGGATGGCCTCACCAACTATATGAGAGTGTGCATGTATGTTAGAGGTGATAAGGACAAAAAAATGGCCCTTGGTCACCATTATTGTGACAAACACTACAGATCAGTTAATTCCCAACTTCCTTATCCCTTGCCTTTATGTACAACAGAGGCTGGAAAGACTAATGTTCTGTTTTCCAGCCTCCTTTTCTGCTAGGTATGGCCATGTGACATGTCTAGAAAGTGAGAGGTTGGTTGATGTCCATGTATAGTGCTTTCTGCTTGAGTAGAAAGGCAAAGCCTTGAAGAAGTATGACCTTTGCCCTCACTCTTTTTCTCTTGTTCCAGGCTGGAAGGCTGACATAGTGCCTGAAGGCACAGTGAATAGTCAGTAGTTGTGGGGAGAAAGACTGAAATGGAATCAGTGAGAGGCAATGGAGGAGATAGGAGGGATTTGAGCATGGTCATCAATATTCCCTTGGACAGGTTGTAAATATGGGAGAAATGAGAGTTTGGAGAAGAAGGATACATATAAATTTTGAGGAAGCCTGAGTTGGAGACTTAGAAGAATATGGAGCTTTCTTGGTGTAGTCCTTGGGGAAATGGGAAAGGAAGTCATCACAAGATGCCTGGAGAATTACCCAGTGGCAGTGGTGGCCTAAGGAAGGTTGAGAAACTGGGTGATAATTTTGTGGATGGGTATATTTGTAGAATTTTCTCTCATTTAAAAAAATTTTGTCAGGGGGTGTGTGCTACAAAGTGTGTGTGTGTCTGTGTGTGTGTGTGTGTGTGTGTGTGTGAGAGAGAGAGAGAGAGAGAGAGAGAGAGAGAATCCCTAAGAGGGGATGATCATACTGCAATTCCTTCACTTCACTTTCATTTCACCTTTCAGGATTTTTGGGCACACATGCACATATGTCTGGTGTGTTTTTCAAGCCAACAGATCCAGTACTTGAACTGCATAGTCTGTCATGTGGGACCCAACCACCTTAACCACCACACCACAATATCACTGACTGGCCTGAATTTTTTCATTTGTATGTTCTAGGAGTCATTCTGTATCAAATTTATATTATATTATTTTTATATTTACATATAATAAAATGTACTTGTATTTAAGTGGTGAATTTTGACAATTGTATGAACCTGTTTAACCATCATGCCAGCCATAGTACAGAATATTTTTATTACTCTAGAAGTTTCTTCATACCCTAATCAGGCCAGTTCACTACTCTTTCAGGACTTCCAGAGAAAATCACATTGATTTCTATCATCATTGACTTATTTTGTCTATTCTTAGACTTTATATAAATGAAATAAAATGATATGGCACCTACTCTTTTGTATATGTCATTCTTTGATTAACATAATGATTTTGAGATTCATTTATTTGTTACATAGGTTAGTAGTTCATATCCCTTTACTGATGAATATTATTCCATTGTATGAATCTACCATAATTTATGTTCTTCTGTAGATGAACATTTGGGTTGCTTACAGTTTTTTGCCTATTACGATAATATTGTTATGAACATTTTTTGTACAAATATTTTTGTAGTTACATTGCTTTCATTTAGTTGGGTTTAAATACCTAAGAGTGAAATTACTAGGTTATTTGGATAGATGTATGTTGAATTTTTTTTTTTTCCAGAGAGGGATTTTTGCCATAGGGCATGTGTGCTTGCCGGAGAAACAGAAATCACCCGCCCTGTGGGGGGTTGGCCACGCCATAATCCCTTCTCCTCCATTCTCTTCTTGGTATTTTGGGCAAGCACACACATATACCTGGTGTTAAGTTTAAGCTGCTGGGTCCAGGACATGAACTGTGTTCAACTACGTGGGAGTCCAGCGATGTAACCATTATGCCATCTGCTGGTCCCAGATGTATGTTTAATTTTAAAAGAAACTAGGAAGCAGTTCTCCAAATTGTTGTACCTTTATACACTCCTACCAGCAAGAAAGGTGAATTCTGTTCTAATATTTGTTATGGTAAGCTTTTAAAATTTAAACCTATTTGGTGGAAAATGACTTCTCATTGTGGTTTTAATTTGCACTTCTCTGATAACTAGTGATATTGAGCCTCTTTTTTGTGTGTTTATTGGTCATTTGTATATTTACTTTCATAATGTGTTTATTTAAAAGTCTCTTGCCCATTTTTTAAATTTCAATTTATTTATTTGCATTCATTCACTGTACATCATTACAGCATACAAAATGAGATTTTCCATCCAGAGTACACTGTATATTGTCTCAATCAAGCACATCAACAAACATGTTATTGTCAGCAAATGATCTTCCATTTCTTGTTTTCTGTATGTTTTGCTTTTTCCCCCCCATCCTTGATTCCCTATCTCTTACCCTCTGCCATCTCCCACTCTCCTCCCACACTGTCTCTGGTATCTGTGTTTGCTTTCTATACTGTTTTCCCCCCACATTTTATTGAACCACCAAAGACCCTAATCAATCCAAATACCCTCATAGCAAACACAGGTGACACACACATTCACATGAACACAAGTCTAACTTTACGTATCCTATAAAGTAGCACCTAGCTGGGCTACATATCCTACTGCAGTCATTGAAAAGATATATTTTTTTTCCCTGAAAATTTTTTTCTTTTTTTGGTAACTCAGTTTACATTCCTTCCCTAAGCATCATCACAGCACACAAAATGCGATCTCCCATCCAGTACACACTGCATAGTGACTCAATCATGAACATTACAAAAAATTTTCAATTTCTAGTTCCTAGAATTATTTCCACCCCT
>NW_006159776.1:4412057-4419580 GCF_000334495.1 Tupaia belangeri chinensis | reverse complement strand
AGTTCCGTTTGAGTCTTTTGTAAAGTGTGTAATTCCTCTTTTAGATCTTGCAAGAATTTCCTCATCTCCTGGAACTCGTCAACTTCTTTCTCCTTTCTCTTTAGCAGTTCACTATCTCTCTTCTCTTCCATCTCTGTTAGCTTCAACATTATGAATGCTCTAAATTCCTTATCAGACATTTCCATGATTTTCACCGAACTGCTTGTGGATGAAGAAGAGTTACTCTTTTCCCTTGGAGGAGAGGTATTTTCTCGTTTTCCCGTATTTCTCGTGATCTGGCGGTGATTTCTTGTCATCTGATGGATGGTGTGTTTCTTTCAAATTCTTGAAGTTCAGCCTGAATGTTCAGGAGCAAGCAGAGAGAGGTGATCTAGAATCTCTTTGCCATTCTTTTGTGATTGCGCTAGCTCGTTTGCTGGAGGCTGAATTATCAATAGAAAATCTTCATTTCCTGAAAAATCTAGTTCACTGGAGCCATGTGGAACCTTCTTCTGAAGGCCCGGCTTCTTCTGCTGCTAGCTCGTTTGCTGGAGGCTGAATTATCAGCAAAAAATCTTCATTCCCTGAAAAATCTAGTTCGCTGGAGTCATGTGGAACCTTCTCTCTTGCCCATTTTAATAGGTGATTTGTTTCCTATAGTTTCTTTGTAAGAGTTCTTTATATATTAATTTTTTTCCCGTATGGAAATACAGTCGTGTGAACACCCATTTGTGAATAAACCTTTTTATTATTCATTGAATTAACTTGGGAACTTGGCAAATTAATCCATTGATAATATATGTGTGGGTCTATTTCTGAACTATTTTTGCTTCATTGATCTGTTTGTCTGTCTTCATGTCAGTACCACATTATCTTGATTACTGTGTACCTTTTTAGTGAGCCTTGAAATCAGAAGGTGTAAATCTTCCAACTTTGCTTTTCTTTCTAAAGATTATTTTGTTTGTCCTAGGAAGTTTATGTTCCATGTGTATTTTTTTTTGAGAAGTTTTTGTTATAGAGTGCATGCGCCCACCAGAAAGACAGAGAGAAAGAGAGACAGAGAACGAGATATCACCCCCGCCAGGGGGTATGGCCATGCCACAATCCCTTCTCCTCCATTCTCTCTGGATCTTGGGCATGAATGCATATGCGCCTGGAGTGAGTTTAAGCCACCAGGTCCAGACTCGAACCATGGTCAACTACACGGGAGTCCAGCGACATAGCCATTATGCCAACTGCTGGTCCTGTTCCATGTGTATTTTATAATCAACTTGTAAGCTAGGACTTTGATTTAACTTTTTGCCTGTAGATTAATTTGAGAAAATGGATACCTAATACTGTTACCTCTTGAGTTTATAAAGCTGATGTATATTACCATGTATTTTGGTTTTTAATGGTTGTAAACAGTGCTTTTAGTTTTTAATGTAAAAGTTTAGCACAGTTTTCATTAGACTCATTCTTAGATATTTGATATTTAAAAATTGTTATTTTTTAAAGAGATTTTTGCCATAGGCATGTGTGCTCATTGGAGAGAGAGAAGCAGAGACAGTGAGAAGGAAAATGAGAAGTCATATCCCCCAGGGGTGATGGCCAGGCCACAATCTCTTCTCCATTCTCTTCCTGGGATGTTGGGCATACATGTACATGTGCTGGCATGATTTTCAAGCCACCAGGTCTGGGACTCAGATCATGGTCAGCCATGTGAAAGTCTAGCAATATAACCACTATGCTATCTGCTGGTCCTATGGCATTGGTTTTAAATTATTTGTTGCTAATATATAGAACTATAACCAATTTTTTATATTGACCTTGTACCTTTAAATCTTAGTAATTAGGGACCAGCAGTTAGCGTAATGGCTATGTTGCTGGACTCCCACGTAGTTGACCGTGGTTTGCATCCCGGAGCCGGTGGCTTAAAACTCATGCCTGGCGCATGTGCGTGTGTGCCCAAGATCCCGAGAGGAGAATGGAGGAGAAGGGATTGCGGCGTGGCCATCCCCCCTGGGCGGGGGGGTGATTTCTTGCTTTCTGTCTCTCTGTCTGTCTGGCGAGTACATGTGCCCTAAAGTGAAAAAACCTCTCAAAAAAATATCTTAGTAATTAAAAAAAAATTTCAAATGGTTTTCTACACACATAGTGATTTTTTTCTGTGTATGACTACAGCTTTACTACTTCCCTACCAATTTGTATGCATTTTATTTATTTTTCTTGCCTTAGTACACAGGCTAGGATCTCCAATAAATGCGGAATGAAAGTGATGGATAGGAATAAACATTTTTGCCTTGTTCCTGGTTTTATAAGGAAAGCTTTCAAATTTTATTACTAACCATGATATTATATTCTTTTGACCAGATTAATGGAATTTTATTTTTTTCACTTTTAACTTTTATCTATAATGAGTGGGTGTTAAATTTAGTCAAGTACTTTTTTTTCTTTTTTTAAAATTTTATTTATTCATTATTTTAATTTAACCAGACACAAACACACACACACACAGATCTGGGACTCCAACCATAGCTGACTATGTGAGAATCTAATGACGTAACCATTATGCCCTCTGCTGGTCCCCAACTTTTGACTTTTAACATTTATTCTATTTTTGTTTATTTTCTATTTAATTGATTCTATTCTTATTTTACTTTTAAAAAATTATTTGTTATTATCATTTTTTAGAATTTGCTATAGGGCATGGAGAGAGAGAGAGAGAGAGAGAGCGAGAGAAAGAAAGTGATAAAGTAAATGTAAACCTCCAGGTCTGGGACTTGAAATGTGGTCAACTTGGGAATCTAGTACCTTAACCATCTACTGGTTCCTCTACTCTTATTTTTTATTTTCTTTTTTCCACTTAGTACTTGTTCTTCTTTTTCTAGTTTCTTAATATTCAAAATTAAATGATTGATTTTTCACTTTTTAAAAATTTTTAAAATTTAATTTATCATTATTGTTATTTTTTCAATTTGATGAGAGAGAGAGTAAGAGAGAGAGAGCAAGCAAGCCACCAGGTCCAGAATTTGAACCACAGTTGACCATGTGGGCGTCCAATGCCCTAACTACTATGCCACTTGCCAACCCCAATTTTTCACCTTCTTTTTAATGTAAGCAGCTAAATCTATACATTTTTCTTGTAAGCACTACTTTAGTCATATTTTACAGTTTAATATGTCATGTTTTTGTTATCATTTAGTTTGAAATAATTTATAATTACATTTTACCCCTTCTTAATCTCTGCGTTTTTGTTATTATATACTTTACTTTGAACTATGCCATACATCCCATAATACATTGCTATTAATTTTGCCTTGGTTGTATTTCAAGGAGACAAATGTGTGTGTATATGTAATCGTTTGGTTGTATTTCAAGGAGACAAATGTGTGTGTAAAAGTAATCGTTTTCTTTTTTCCTTTTTTTAAAATAATTATTTTATTTAACTTTATTAATTATTATTATTATCATTATTATTTTCCAGTTTTATCAGAGAGAGACAGAGAGAGAGAGGAAGTGAGAAAGCAAGCCACCAGGTCCGAGACTTGAGCTGCGGTCAGCCATGTGGGAGTCCAGCACCTTTAACCACCATGCCACTTGCCGGCCCCTGTCATCGTTTTCTTTTGTTGCCTTTAATATGTACCCCCACTCTTATTCTGCTGCTGGCTTTTGCACCATGAGAAATCTCTCTCTGTCCCACTGCTTTGACCCCAGTCTTTGAATGCCCACTATAGTGTTCGTGGTAAAAGCCTAGAGGATCTGGGAGGGAATTCTCCTAGTTTTTTGGAAACCACTACTGAGCATTGCGTGTAGTTCTGGAGAGCCTCAAGGAGGTTTTCCTTTATTCTCCTAGCCTCGGCCTCATTTATCAGTAGGCCCCTGCTTTGCATTGGGGACATCTCTGTGTACCCTAGGGGGCTCTCTTTCAGCTCTGTTAGCCTGCCCCAAGACCTAGGCACACTATTCCCTGCCCTTGATGAAGGCCTATGGGGAAGGTTGGTTGGTGGAGGCGGTCTTTCTCTGGAATATTGATCCATTACTGTACCCTAATGTATCAGTGCATTATCAGAGCACTGAATGTTCAGTTGGTGCTATGGTTTACATATGTTCCCCCAAATTCATGCATTGGGACATGAATTGTATTGCTTGTATCGTAACAGTATTAAGTAGAAACTTAATTCCTTCATGGTGTCGCAGGGTAAGGAGTGAGTGTATCATGGATGCAGTAGTATCATTAATAAATTAATGATGTTGGGGCCAGAGGTGGCGTGGTGATTAAAGGCACTGGATTCCCACATGGTTGACTGCTTTGAGTCTCAGACCTGGCAGCTTGCTTTCTTGCTTTCCCTTTCTCTCTCTCTCTCTCTCTCTGTTTCTATCTGGTCAAATTGAAAAATGGTAATAACAAGTGGTATTAAATAAATAATGAATAATTCTTAAAAAATAGATTAATGATGTTTCTTAAGACCCAGTGAGTTCTAGCTCTCCTGGGAAGGAGTTAGTTCTCTGGAGAGCTGGTTATTGAGGAGAGATATTGAGAGATATCCTGACTTCATGTGTACAACATCCTCTGTGCTGCCCTTGGCCATTTGTAGGCTTGGGACTTAGTCTTTCCAGCGACCAGAATTACAAGTTTATAAATAGACTTCTGTCTTTATAAAGACGCCCAGCCTCAGATATTTCTATTTGCAACACAAAAAAGGACCAAGACAGCTAGTGTCTCTTTTCCCCTTTTTCTTCTCTCCTGGGAAGAGTTGGCCACTTTCTGGAATTTATTTCACTTGGTTTCTTTGTGTCTTCACTTGTTTGCTGAGTTCTTGAAAACACGATGATCTTATAGCTTATCTGACGTTGTCTTGTTAGCATGGGAACATCAGACTCTTCTGACTTTCTGCACCCTAACTGGAACTGCCTTGAACTTTTTGATGAGTACCCAGAACCACGAGTATTGTTATTTCAGTTGAGGTCTTGCTGCAGAGTCCTGCTCAACTTCCAAGAGCAGTGAGTTCTCACTCACCATCCTCCACACCTCCTCTTCATCCCATCAGTCACCTGATTGCTCAGTCTTAACTGCTCATAGAATGTGACAGACTCAGCTTTTGTGTTCTCTTCTCAGGAAAAATAGCATGGTTATTAAAGAAAGGAGTCCAGGAAGGCAGATACTGACGTTATAGTCAGGACCAGGTGCCCTCTAATTTGTAGACTTCATGTTTTGAGAAAGAATGAAAACTTCTAGCTTATGACACACCCTGCCCGGAACTTGTTACAGCAGCTAATGTTTATCAGCCATAATATTTTTCATGGTCTGTTTTCAGGCTGCCTTCAATTTTGTCGCCAGTAGGAAGATGGGCCACAGCGGAAGTGGGCAAAACAGGAATAATAAAACCTATCCCACAGGGCTGGTAATGACGACATGAGGTAATGTCTATGACACAGGTAGCATGTAATAGGTGCTTAATAAATACAACCTCTTATTATTTTTAGTTAGAAGCAAAGGGCTCTCAGAATTGAGGGTGAGTTTCCTGTTTTCATGCAGAGACTGTACGGGACTGGGACCATTCTGAACTTGTGCAGCAAGTCACCCAGTTTAAATCTGGCCCCACTGGATTCAAGCCTGAATAGAGAGCCGGTAGGGTATGACAACAATAGACCATATTTTCATCCACCATGGAGCCTCCTGTAAACGTTTCATCTTAAGGGAAGGAGTCAGGTACATATGTTTGGTCCAGGAGCAAAATCCCAGGTTTTGGGGGCAAGTAACTGTGATTCCTGACTTGTTTTTTCCTTTTTTTTAAAAAAATTTATTATTATTGCCAGAAGGCACAAGCTCTCACCCGAGAGAGACAGAGAGATGCAGAGAGAGAGAGGAAGCACCCATTAGTGAGGTGTAGTTACACTGTAATCCCTTCTCTCTCATTTTTCTACCCTATAGTGATTTAGGGAATGAATGCACAGGTGACTGGCATGTTTTTCAAGACACCAGGGCTAAGAACTATAGCTGGCCGTGTGGGATCTGGCTCCTTGAACTACTAGTCTCTATGGTGAGCTCTCATGCCTGGGTTTTAGATTTCTCCTTTGCTCCAGTTCTTGGGAGCTCATGTCTTTGTCCTGAGAAGAGAGGGTGCTCTATGTAAACATAGTAATTGTTTTTTCTTTGGTATAAAAATGTCCTGGGATATTGAGTTCAAGGCTAAAAGTTTTAGGAGTCTTGGCCAGGTTTTATTCAGTAGCAAATTCAATGCTCAATCAATATTTTGATGAAACCTGGTATTCTTTAGCTCTCTGAATACCCTGGGACCCCAGTGCTTGGGGTGGGCCAAGACAAAGGGATTACCTTCATGGCTACCCCTCCAGCAAAGAGAGGGATTTCTTCTGACCTTTGTCATTATTTGCTTTGGTGAAGAAATTGTGGACGCAAGGTAAAATAGAATTGGACTTACTTTTGCTTTGTTTGGGATGTAGAAACAAGTTCCTCTTTAATCTATTTGTGGAGATGGAAATTTCAGAAGAGCAAACAACAAACTGACAACAGAGGAAGCCTAGATGTGGGCTAGTGGACGGTGTCTCCTCTCCTTCAATGTAGACATGTGGGTATCTTGGAGGAAAGGGAGTGTGCCTAGGGTTTTTCAGCTCCCTCTGTGCTCATAAGGAGGAATAATCCTGGCAAGGCTGGTATAGTCGTCCCAGGCCCCCATGGAGATTTCCCTGAGTCCCCGTGGCTCCCCATGGCAGGTTTTCACCAGCATCTTCATCAGGTGACAGCAACAGGGGCTTTAGTGAGGGCAGCCAGTTGCAGCATTATTGCAACAGCATGAAGCAGTGTTGGCAGGTTGGGAGCATTAGGGCAGAGCCTCTGCCACAGTGCACTGTGTCCTGCTGGTGGGTGCTGGCAGCACCATGGCAGGAGGCACAGTCCCATGACTTGTCATTCAGCAGAGGTCCAAGAGCAACCAAAGGACAACACAACATGGGAAAAGGAAACCAATGGGTGCTATGTGGTGGTGGGCACAATTTGTCCAGGTGCCCACGTGTGATCTCCCTTCCTGGAAATTGTAAAATGGGAAGGAGCATTGTCTGTTACTCTCCTAGGACTGATATAACACATTGCCACAAACTGGGTAGTTTAGGACACCAGAAACTTAATCTTACAGTTTTGTAGACCAAAAGTCTGAAATCAGGCCATTGGCAGAGCTGCACTCCTCTGAGGCTCTAGAGGACAGTCTGTTTCTTGCCCCTTCCAGCTTCTGGTGGCTCTTGGCATTCCCTGTGGCCACTTCACTCCACTCTCTGCCTCCGGCTTCACTTGGCCTTCTCCTCTATGTGTCTCAAGTCTCTCCATGACTCTTTTCTTCCCTCTCCTCTTTTCCTTGCTCCTTCCCTCTCTCCCTCCCTTTTAGGTGGTAAAAACCAATAACATGAGGTTGGCCTATTCTCATAATTTTTTTTACATATGCAGTATTTTTAACTAGAAGCACCCTGTTGTATAGCAGATCTCTAGAACTTACTCATCTTGCAAAACTGAAGCTGTTGAACAGTAACCCCCTCCCCCATAACCCCTCCCC
>NW_006159776.1:4392467-4411802 GCF_000334495.1 Tupaia belangeri chinensis | reverse complement strand
AAGAAGACACTTGTGATTGGATTTAAGGCCCACCCAGATTATCCAGGTTGATCTTATCTCTTGATTCTTAGTCTAGTTACATCTACGAAGTTCCTTTTTCCAAATCATGTAACACTTGCAGTTTGCAGGGGTTGGATGTGGTTATATGTCTTTGGAGGCCACCATCCTTCCCACAGAGGAGAGTCAGATGCTTAGTGGTTTGGTGGCAGGGTGCAGCCAGAAGAGCGACCAGTACTGCTCTTTGCCCTATTCTGCAGTGTCTGGATGGCCTCTCCAGTTATCCTTCTCTTTAACCAGACAACTACCTTGACCTTGAGTGCCATAGCCCCATCTTGGCCCTGCCCCTCACACAAATGTGCAGTGAATCGCCACCTTCTGAAGCTACTTGTCATTTTTGCCAGTTTTCCTGACTCTTCAATTCTCCTTCATAACTATTAACATGAAATGTACACGTATGTGTGTGTATCTGTGTGTTCAGTGTCTTCATCTGGCAGCATATTACTTGGGACCAGCATCTTCCCCATGTCTACAGGCTCCTGACGTTCTCGCATCTGTGCCTCTGTGTCATCTGGCAATCTTGGCATTTTCAGGCCTGGGCCAGTGAGCCAATGGTGGAAGGGAAGGAGAGCGGCTCTGGCAGCAGGCCTGGATGGGCTGTTGGCTGGGCCACTTGGCTTTGCTGTGGGGCTCCGGGTGTGTCACTTGTCTTCCATCTCCTTGCCTGGAGAAGGAGGACAATAATTCCTATTTATAGGATTGTGGTGAGAAGTGCAAGAAAAAGTGCACACATGGTGTCTGGCCCAGGGGAGGTGCTTAATAAGTTAGTTCCCTTTATCCTTTATTTCCTCTCCATTTAGGTGTTTGGAGAAATCACCTCCCTGTCTCCCCCAAAGACATAACTCACTTCTAGTGCTTTAGCTCCGAAGACAAACACACAAATTGTTCAGCAGCGACCAATTTTATACCATGGCAACCTGCTGTTTTTAATTATCTGCCTTCACCCTGTAACAGCTGTGGAGCACTCGGCCTGGCCAAGTGTAATTGCAGTCTTGTGACGTGCTCCAGATGTGGAGGTATTCTGCCAGGTGTTTATTTCGCGTGTACAATGTGGCATTTTAGCACACTCAGCTTTTCTTTCCCCCATCCCCCTGCCCCACCCCAAATGTTCTTTCAGAAGAAGTCCAAGCTTGGGCCCTCAGCTCCAGGCCTGGGTCTTAACTGCCAGTGTTGGGCGTTTGCAGTCTTTTTCAACTGGGATGTGTACCTCCTCTGGGGTTCTCCAGCTCCCTGAGGCCTCCTTTGGTAATTAGGAAAATTGCTGCTACTGCTTTGAGGAGGAGCCATGCAGTGCCGTGGGCCTTGCCACCTTCTGCCATGGTCTGGGGCACAACTTCTGGGCTTTCCCTTGGCTGGGTGAGGCCTTTCTTGGTGGCTTCTCCTCCTGGGCACAAGCTTATCCTCCTAGGAGTGAGGCAGCACTCCCCATTTGGAAGAAAGCTTGAATAATTAAAAAACAGTATATTAATTAGAATCCAGGAGGCCAGCCTTGACTCCAGTATGCTGAGCGGCTCCCCATATCAACGTCAGACTGAATGCAAGTGCCTCTCACATGGCAACTGCACGAGAGTCCTGTTTGGGCCTGGGGTCTGGGTGTCACCGACAAAAAAATGGGACAACTGTCCTGGAAGTGCTGCTTTTGGGAAAAAACATATTTTCAGATTTTTTTCTCCCTTTTTGATAATCTCTGTAAATGTGGGACTAGTCTTTTGGATTGCTGAAGTTTTCCCCTTCTTCTTCCCTAGCTTTGTTTCCATTTGGCCACAATCTCTGGGATAATTTGTTGAAAGAATAG
The DNA here is from genome assembly GCF_000334495.1 of Tupaia belangeri chinensis. Taxonomy (NCBI): domain Eukaryota; kingdom Metazoa; phylum Chordata; class Mammalia; order Scandentia; family Tupaiidae; genus Tupaia; species Tupaia belangeri. The sequence goes on along the minus strand of NW_006159776.1, from coordinate 4,409,950 downwards.
AGCAAATGTGACTGATGGTGGCTTGTTGAAACTGGGCAAAGGTTGTCACTGAATATGGTTTTACTTTTATCCCAATGCGGTACACGTCCTTTATACATTCAACAAATATCCTTGGAACACCTACTCTTCTGTATGCCAGGTGCTTTATAAAACACTTTTCGAATGGCTATGAACAAAATGAAGTCCCTGACCTCATGGAGCTTATGATCTCATAGGAGACCAAAATAATTGACATGTAAAACTAACAAATATATATTAAATATGTTAAGTGCTAAGCAAAAAAAAAAAATAAAGCAGGATGAAAGGGAACATGAGAATTTTTTTTTTGAATTGCTCCCTCCCCCCAAAATCCAGTAGATTAAACAAAGTATATTGTATTCTCAGACAAAGTTAAACAAGCTATTGTTGCTAAAGTGGCTCTGAAATAACTGGAGACCCAGCTGTTTTATCCTCTGTTCCTCTATTATCAATATGGCTTTTATATCATGATCCTGCATGGCTGCTCTGGCTCCAGCCATCACATCTGCATTCTAGTTATCAGGAAGAAGGAAAAGGGAGGGAGAAGGAAATAGCTTTCGCTTGGAAGATATTTCCTGGAAGTTGCCCATACTACCTCTGTGTTCATCTTCTTGTATCTTCTACTAGTTACAAGAGAGGATAGAAAATGTTTTCTCTATTTCAGGTAGTCACACATCTAGCTAAAACATCAGGGGTCCTTTTCCATAGAAAAATACAGTAAAATGAATATTAGGAGGTAAACACAGGTGGTGAAGGAAGACCTCTCCGAAGAGGTGTCATTTGAATAAGACCAACATGATAAGACTTTTATGTAATCTGTTTAATTAATCAGACCTGCCCCTTCTGGGTTTGGTTTTAGAGATAGAAAGATGAATGATATGTGATCTGGCCTCAGTGTTTATAATCCAGGGCAGAGATGGCAAATTGGTGCCATGAGGGTAGTATCTGGTTAGTGGGTGTAATTTCTTTGGCTAATGAATATTTTAAGAATTAGGGAATTTCAAGTAAAAAGTCAGATTTTTGGCTTTTTCTAAAACTTGAGAAAGTATGGTAATGTAGAATTTGCAGTCCCACATGATTGGGGCTGAAGAGCGATAGACTTTTTCAACGGGGCATGAACTCTCCAATTTGTCCCAGTCTCCACTACTCCCAATTGTCACACACTTACTTGTTCTCCTCTTTATCCTCTTTTTCTTTACCTTTCTGCCTGGCTCCCATAGACATTTCAGTTTGTAGTCCATGGTTTAAAGGGAGAGTCACCAATAGTTAACTTAGAGTAATTAAAATAAAATAGGCTCCATTGATTAGGTTTGGCTCTCATCATTGAGAATCTATATCCACTCTCTTCTTCCTAAAACCTTAAGTGCCTGAGGGAGTTCTAGCCAAATTTACTCTGGATTTTTTGTTTTTCTTGATCTCGTTGATGTGGGTGGGAAAAATATCAGACCATGAGCCAAAAGACCTGAGCTCAGGTTCTGTCCGTGGTAGCTAGTGAAAATCTTGGTAAAGTTGTCTCTTCTCTTTGGATCTAGTTTTCCTATCTGTAAAAGAAGGTGAGGATAATTATTCCTGGTTTATTTTTCTTCCATGATTTGGAAAAGATCAAAGAAGACAATGTAGATGGAAATGATTCGCAAGCTGGAAGGTGCATTCTTGTAGCAAGGAGCTGAAAGTCATTCGGGCAGACCATAGGCTCTGACAGAGCCCAGAGGCCTCGCTCAGACATGGAACACAGCCTTGTCCGGTGACAATGAGAGCTGGAAACTAGAAAGTTAGGAATTGGGGCTGCTGCTTGCCTTTTCTTTCTCTGAAACCACATGGGTACTTTTATTTTTTTCTCTAAGTTGGCCTCTCCTCCTTTGCAGACTGGCTTTCACACTCTGTATAAGACCAAAAAGGACTGCTCCAGTCCTAGTGCTGTATGACCACTACTGATTAATGATAGATTCTGGGTCACTTTTTTCCAAAATGTCAAGAGAAAGTTCTCTCCCAAACCCCCTTCCCTTCCCTTCCCTTCCCTTCCCTTCCCTTCCCTTCCCTTCCCTTCCCTTCCTTTCCCTTCCCTTCCCTCCTGGGGCCTCCCTTCCCCCCTTCCTTCCCCCTACCTCCCTCCTGCTGCCTCTCTCCCATCCCTTTCTTTCCATTCCCACTCCTGGTATCCCCTCTCTATCCCTCCCTCCCCTAGCTACTGGGATTACAGGCACACACCACCATACTTGGCTTTTTAGGTTAGAGCGGGGATCAAACCCAGGCCTTCCATGTGGTCCTAGCCTGAGGAGTGTAGTGTCTTAGCAGGGCACACCATTGTGGTTGGGTTAGGAAGTTTCTTTAACTGATGTACTGGCTTCCTGTGGAAGAGGAAGCCACCCTGGTGACCAAGCAGGGTCCAAATATTCAGATCATGGAAACAGAGTCACATAGTTCAAGTTTGGTGGCTTTAGCTCTACCCTTTGACAGGGGCCGAGTGTAGCCCCTTCCTAGGGAGAGAGCTGTGACTAGGCGAGAAGACCAACCACATCTCCTGCAACATAAAATGCTCATTAACATTACAGCTGTGATGATTCTGTCTTGAGTGGCTGCTGATGGTTCTTCTGGCAAGTGGGATAACAGTCTTTTTCTGAAGAGACAAGCCATCCGAGACAGCTCTATAGTGGAAGCATGATCATTTCCAGGTTGTGTACTTGTATTCCAGGGTCTTCTGAAAAATCATATGTATCCTGCTATTCTAGAGAAGATATTTATTTTATTTTTTAAATTTTTAAAATGTATTTATTATCATCCTAATCTTGTTTATATTACATTGAATCACATATAACTTTACAGTGTATTACATTGCTTTTTCCAGAAGAAATGCCACGCATGTCAGTCAATACAGAGACATTAAAATCCCTACTTCATCATCCAATATCTTTTCATTGTTTTTCTTTGCGATCATTATTATTATTATTATTTCAATTATTATTTTTTTAACCAGTCAATCACTATTTCTCATTTTGCTTGTAAAAAGACTTTATCCAACATGAAGATGTTTATTCTGTGACTGCCGCTCACTTCTGGGCTCCACCGAAAGGAATGGCACAGAGAGAGAGGCTGAGGAAATGAAATGAAAGTTTCCATGGCTACTGGCTTGAATGTGCCTAAGACAAAAGTTTTTGAGCTGCAAAGCATCAATTCATCCAAAATATTTTCCCTCTTCTATTTTGCTTGTTTACTTCATAAGCAGAGAAATAGAGCAGAGAATGTTCTGGTACAAATACATAGCCTGAGGGAGTCAGAACTTTTCCAGCTGCCAGGAACATCACAAACAGAGCCTGGAGTGTTCAATGAGCTTTGGGGACACTCAGAACTGGCTTGGGCAAATGGGGAGTTTGGGTCTTGCTGCTGCCAGTCTCTCACTGAGCGACGATGGGTGAATACCTGTACCTCCCCAAGCCTAGATACCCCATGTATAAAAGAAAGACGTGCTAGTTGAATCTAAATCTGAACCCTTCCCCCGGCTAGTCCTAAAAATTCTATCAGGTACCATGAGCTTCACCTCTATGTGAAGGAACCTCAAGAGTGGCTTTACTATTTCAGGCTTTATTTTTTTGAGTAAAAGGGAATGATGGATCACCAGGGTCTCAGGCTCCTCCTTCCTGTTTTCTGACACACCATCCTTAGGTTGTGGCCCTTGTCCTCACAGGCCAAGATGGCTGCCAGAATGCAGCCATGTTCCAAGCAGAAGGATGTAGGTTGGTGGCTTTATGTTGGGGTTGGATCTAGTGACTCACTTCTAAAGGATAGGATACAATAGAAGTGATGTGATGTCACTCCTGAGATTGGATTTCCAAAAGGCTGTAGCCTCTCTTTGCTTCCCCTTCTCCTCTCTTCCCTTCTCCCCTTCTCTTCCTCTCTCCACTCTCCCTCTCTCTTTCTTCCTCATCACTGGTGCTAAGGAGAGTCAGCTACCGTGTTATGAGGTTGCCCTATGGAGAGGGCCAAATGGCAAGGGAGCGAAGCCAACTTAGTAGTGCAGAAGCAGGTTCTCTAGCTTCTGTTGAACTTTGAGATGACTGCAGCCCTGGCTGCAGTTAGGCCAAACATTACGAGTGATCTTGAACCTTGAACACTGCTAAGCAATACCTGCATTCTTGACCCCCAGAAACATGGAGATAAGAAATGCTTGTTGTTTTCAACAGCTGAATTTTGGGTTAATGTGATTTTTTTATGCAGCAGTAGAAAATTCATTCACCTCACAACTGCTTTAGAGAGAGACATCTGGTGAGCTTTGGGTAAACACAGAGACCCCCAAAGGCAGCCTTTTGGGAAACTGGACCTTGGAGCCTCCGGTTCTCATAGGCAGCACATGAGCAGCATTTAGGCCAACGCTTTGCTTGATTTCCTGCTGCTTGGATATTTTCCTACAATTTGCTTAGAGGAAAAGAATGAAGCCACCACAGGCACTCCACACAGAGAGGAGGACTGGCTTGGCATGTGTTCTCAGAGCCTACTCTGTATATGTCCTAGCTTTTGACACTGTGCTCTGGGGCGGGGAGTATAGGTCTGGCACTGAAGTGGCACATGGCAGGTACCTACTCTGCCTGGGCTTGCTGCTCTAGCCTGCTTGGAAGCAGGTTCCCTGGCTTCAAGGACCTCACAGCCCTACTCTGAGGTCAGTATACGTGGTACTTTTGTGAAGAGCCCACAAGGGCCCCTTTGCTGGGTGACGTAGGCATGCCCGGGAACTGCTTTCGTTCCCAGGGGTCTTCCTGAGCTCTGTGCAGGGCACAGGCTATTCCACCGTCTCATGGGTGATGCTGCTGCTGAGGGCCAGTTTTACAAGTCAAAAAGAGGATGGTATGTTACCCTGTTGTTTTCATAGGGCCGAGCCGAACTCAGAAGAATGGTTTCCTGAAGTTCTCTTAATTTTTCACCATAACTTGAGTGAAAAAGCAGATCACAAACAGCATAAGTACTATGAATTTATTTGTTAATAATGATTTGCATACACACACACACACACACACACATATTAACACACTTAGAGAATAATTTCCTAAAGTATTACTGTTAAGTTTCTAATCATCTCTGGATAGTGAAACTTTGGGGAATGCCTATTTTCTTTCTTTCTTTCTTTCTTTCTTTCTCTCTCTCTCTCTCTCTCTCTCTCTCTCTCTCTTTCTCTCTCTCTTTTTACTGTTTTATTCTTTCTGTTTGCGTACATGTGTGTGTGTGCAGCATTGTTTTCTTTCTTTTTTTTTTTAAAACATAGCATCTCGCTATGTCACAACCCTCTTGCCTTAGCCTCCTGAGAAATTGGGACCACAGGTGTGTACCACTGCATCCCGTTTTTAGGATGCGCTGGAAATTGAACGCAGGCCTCCCACTTGGCCTCAGCCTACTGATAGCACGGTCCTGTGTGTACCAGCATAGTTGGGTCATACATTCTTTTCTAACATAAGCACATATTGTTCTTTTAAACAACAAGAGCAAAACAATAGATCTGCTTTTCATTGCGAAAAAACATATTTTTCCTTTTCATTCATGTAGTGTTTTGCAACTTAGCAAGCAATTTTACATGCATTAATATATTTTTAAATCTCATAGCTAAAGTAGCCAAATGTAGTTATCCTCACTTCACAGATGTACCAACTGAGGCTCAGAGAGGAGAAATGAATGGCTCTCCATGGAGAAAGCCCTTCATCGTACCTGCTCATTCTCTTCCCCAGCCAGGGGTCACCTCTCCAGAATACCAGCTGACACCATCAAGTCCTCTTGGACTAGTCATCTCCCCTCTCAGTTTTTTTTTTTCATATGTAAAATGAATCTAGGAATATCATCCATCTCCTGTATTTTTTTATGCAGCAGTAGAAAAAAAATCTCCTGTAGTTTTTGTGAGGATTCAGTGTGATAATGTGTGTGAAGCGTTTAGCATAGTCTCTAGCCCCTGCCAATAACAGTTGGGATTTGTTATTCTTCAGTGACTTTAGAATAAGCATCTCCCCTCTCTGGGGCTATTTCTTCGAATTAAAAGTGAATGGGGGGCGGGGGAACCAGCAGTTAGCGTAATGGCTATGTCGCTGGACTCCCACGTAGTCAACCGCGGTTCACGTCCCGGACCCAGTGGCTTAAAACTCACGCTGGGCGCGTGTGTGTACGTGCCCAAGATCCTGGGAGGAGAATGGAGGAGAAGGGATTGTGGGGTGACCATCCCCCCTGGGGGGTGATTTCTCGCTTTCTGTCTCTATGTATCTCTCTGTCTGTCTGGCGAGTGCACGCACCCTATAGCAAAAACCTCTCAAAAAAAGAAAAAAGTGAATGGGGGCGATGGCAGATAGCATAGTAGTTAGGGACACTGGACTCCCACACGGCTGACCGCAGTTTGAGTCCCGGACTTGGTAGGAAGCTTTCTAACTTTCTCTCTCTCTCTCTCTCTCTCTCTCTGTCTCACGCTGGTCAAATTAAAAATAACAAATGATGGGAACCAGCAGTTGGAGTAATGGCTATGTTGCTGGACTCACACGTAGTTGACCGCGGTTCGTGTCCTGGACCCGGTGGCTTAAAACTCACACTGGGCGCGTGTGTGTGCATGCCCAAGAACCAGAGAGGAGAGCCCAAGAACCAGAGAGGAGAATGGAGAAGGGATTGCGGCGTGACCATCCCCCCTGGGGGGTGATTTCTCGCTTTCTGTCTCTATGTCTCTCTCCGCACGTGCCCTATAGTGAAAACCTCTCAAAAAAAAAAAAAAAACAAATAATGATAAATAAAATAAATGAAATAATTAAAAAAAAAAAAAAGAAAGCGAATGGACCAGACTTGATTATCAGTTAGATTCTCTAGTTCTGAAAATCTGTTGCTGTTACATGAAGCAAAGTCGATTTCAAGAAGCTGGATTACAAGCAACAGTTGTTATTCACTCACTCCTCTGTTCAATTAATTAAAAACTGGTTTGAATGCATGGAAAACTAGAAAAGAGTCTGGAGGAGGGGTGTTCCTGGGAGAGGAATGACTTCTGCATAGATCAGTAAGGGTGAGCCATCCTGGAGGAAAGGGTGAAATGAAGCAGGAGCCAGTGGCGTGGGCTGGTGTCTTTCCAGAGACAGGCCCTCAGCCACAGTCAAGCACTGGTGCTGTCCCCTCATTAAGCCTTCCACAGCCGAGAAGTGTCCTATGAAGCTGTTTTTAAAGGCACATAATATTTTCTCGGCTCCAGTCTTATGTATCTGCTTTCACTCATTTGTGTTGGACTCAAGAACATGAGGAAAGTGTCAAGCTCATGCCACATCATAAATCAGATGCTTTTCCTCCGGATGTGGCTTTTCCATCTCTAACAAGCCCACTGGTAAGCCTGTGGGAATTCGTGCTCTGGTTGAGCTGACAGTGGGGCAGGAATGGTGGGCAAGAAAGCTGCCTTCTGAAAGTCCTTCTTGGAAGCCAGTCAGGGATGTGCAGATGCATAATTTGGGAGCTTGGGATGTCTTTCTCTCTGGGAACTGGGAATCTGTCTAGGGAATCTGTCTAGGACAGGGGAACTTGTCAACTTTGACATGATCTGGCTAGGGAATGGCCCTTATTAATTAGCCAAGGATGACACTTCCTTTGCCATGGTATCATTTTGTTACTCTGGTGAGGGAACAGGTTAAAAATGTTGCTGCCAGTGAAAGTCATTATTACTTGGCTTTTTATTTTTATTTATTTATTTTTTTTACAGAGGGCATAAGTACGTTTCGGAGGTGAGGGGGGAGAGAGAGAAAGGGAAAGAGAGAGAGAGAATATCCCTTAATGGGATGAGGTCATACCATGATCCTTTCCCCTCCATTTTTTTTTTCCCATCAGAATTCTGGTCATGCATGTGTGCACACATGCCCAGTCTTTTTCTAATCACTGGGGTGGGATTTGAACTACCATTGGTCGCATGAGAGCTGGCTCTCTTAGCCACTAGACTTTGGGGCCACTCATCACCCTTTCTTCCTTTTTTTTTTTCTTTTTTTAAAAATTACTGATGATAGAATACATGAAAGAGAGAGAGAGATATAGAGAGATAGAGAGAGAGAGAACTTTCACAAGTTCTTTTTTTCCAGTCCTCCAGCCCATTGGATCTTGGGCGCTTATATATATTTGTGCCCAGCATGTGGATTCCAACTGTGGCTGCCTTGTGCGACCCAGCTTTTCATGAGCAGTGCATTACTGCTGTACCATGGAGTTTCCACTGTTGTACTTTTTATTTATCCAGTCCTGCAGGGCACTAGTCTAGTGACCTGTTCAGATTATTCTCCTTTCATGGCTCCCTCCTGGCTAAACTTAGTACCTTAGCATGGCAAGCAAGGCCCTTTATGAACTTGTGCAATCCTTCTTTCCAGCCTCTTTTTGAAGAAATTCCATTTCCTCCAGGCTTGAATCACAGACTATCAAAGTGAGAATGCATTCAGAGATCACTTTGTTATTTTTCTTGCCTGGAAAGTATTCAAATGTTTTTCTTAACAAATTATCTGGAATAGCACTATCTAAAGCAAAAGGTCAGAGATTGTATAGATGAAATGGCTGTGTGTGGTAGACTCAGGGGCCTTATATCTCAAAGATAAGGAATCATATCTTTTCCCTAACACCTGCAGTGGCCTCTGAATTTAGACTTGAGGGGGAGACTTGAAAACCATTGATTTTGTTCAGTTCTCTCCTATGATGTGGAATTTGGGTTATTTGCCCAGGATCTCTAAGCTGGACATTTCTTTTTTTTTTAAGAGAGATTTTTGTTATAGGGTGCGTGTGCTGGCCAGAGTTGCAGAGAGACATACAGAGAGAGAAAGTGAGAAGCCAATCCCCAGGGGAGATGGCCATGCCACAATCCTTTCTCCTCCATTCTCCTCTCGGGATTTTGGGTACGCACACACACGCACTGGGTGTGAGTTTCAAGCCGCTGGGTCTGGGACTTGAATCATGGTCGATCATGTGGGAGCCCAGTGCCTTAACCACTATGCCTCCTGCTGGCCTCTGAGCTGGACATTGGAGAGCCAGGGCTCAATATCAGTTCTCCAAAGTCTGGAGTTGTGGCCTTGCCTGTGTGTCTTCCCATTCCCATCCCCAGGTTCCTGCTCTGATTTAGGTTATAAACACCTTTGAACTGTTTACTTGATTCCATCTCTAGGCTACATTCTTTCCACAAGGAGGAACTAAAGGATGATGCCAAGCCACTTTGGTCATGTGTCTCTTCCCAGTCACTTGATCCTTCGGGTACCATGTGAGCAGCGCATGGCTGATTACTCTCCAGTGTCATCAAAATCAACAAAGTCACAATAGGGAGCCTCTTTATTTTTGAGGGTTTATTGGTGAACCCCTTGAACCATCTTTGTATTCTTAGGGAATGTTTTCCTCCCATGTAGACTTCTTAACACAGGATCAGACTTATCTTTAGAATTCTATCTCTGTTCATTTAATTAACTTTCATATAATCCTAAGAAATTCTGCCCCAGTGTCCAGGGTGTAATAAAGCTGGAGAAGATGCCTCTTATCCCCATTCTCATACAGTGTCCTTCCATGTCCCCAGCCATTTAGTTTCAAGTGGAATTTGGTGAGAACTGACATACTGGATGGGAGGACTCTGACCACAGCAGTAACAGTGAGTGTTTCAATGTATGATCAACTGATTATACTTTAATAAATGAGTCATGGGTTTGGTGGGAAGTGAATTTGGGTTCTTGGTTTGAAGCTCTGAAAATTGCCTTTCTGACTAAATGATGGTATTGATGATGATGATGTTGATGATGATGTTGATAATGGTTATAACAGGTAATATTAATTTTGCATTTACCAGGTCCCCATGCGAAGTGGTTTACATGCATCTTTTTTTTTTTTAATCCTCATGACAATCCAATGAAGAAGATTCATTTTATAATTGAAAAAAAAAAAAAAAAAAAAGGGAAGCCCTGGCTAGATTATTGTTCTTGTTGCAAAGCCAGGAATGGTATAGTCGCCTAGGAGCTAGTGCTTGGATCATCTCCACGTTAAAGTTAAGGAAACAAACACAGTGAAAGAAAGTGACAACCAAGGTTAAAGTGTTAGAGCCCAAGGAAGAATATGGTTTCTTGAGAACCTTATTGCATGCTCCTTCCCTGGGATTAACCACTGGGGTTGGACTAGACAGTCATGTTGATACCAGCTGACCCCTACCCTTGGCCAAAGCTGATTGGTCCAGAGGTAAACATCTGACTATTGTGTGGTCTATTAATTGCCTAATTGACAACTTACTAGACCCTCCATGCTAAGTTGAAGTGAGATATGGGAACTAGATCTTTGGTGTTTGACCAAGTGATGAGTCTGCGTGGAAAGGAAAACTGAAATTAGCTTTCCTTTGTCTAGATTACTCTCTCATTCTGAGACCTGAATATAAAACAGGAAGGGGCCAGGCTTTGAAACAAAGAGAGATGGATGAATTTGTGTTCTATCTTGTCTGCTATGATATTCCAGGTGACTTTGCGGGGTGTGACTTGTCTTGCCAACCAGTGGGTGGCAGCAGTGAGTCTGTAATGTGGGTCCCACTTCTCAGGATAGTAGGAAATGAGAGGGAAGAGGACAATAGAAAAGGAGAGGGAAGATTGCGATTCACATCCACATCAGGCATTTGGAAGGGAACAATCTGCTTTAAAGAGACAGGCCTGGATTCTATGCTGTCCCAATGACATTAGAAAAAAAAAAAGAAATCAGATCACTCCAGGTGCAAATATTTTCATAATCTCATTAAATTGACCAAGTGATGAGTCTGCGTGGAAAGGAAAACTGAAATTAGCTTTCCTTTGTCTAGATTACTCTCTCATTCTGAGACCTGAATATAAAACAGGAAGGGGCCAGGCTTTGAAACAAAGAGAGATGGATGAATTTGTGTTCTATCTTGTCTGCTATGATATTCCAGGTGACTTTGCGGGGTGTGACTTGTCTTGCCAACCAGTGGGTGGCAGCAGTGAGTCTGTAATGTGGGTCCCACTTCTCAGGATAGTAGGAAATGAGAGGGAAGAGGACAATAGAAAAGGAGAGGGAAGATTGCGATTCACATCCACATCAGGCATTTGGAAGGGAACAATCTGCTTTAAAGAGACAGGCCTGGATTCTATGCTGTCCCAATGACATTAGAAAAAAAAAAAAGAAATCAGATCACTCCAGATGCAAATATTTCATAATACTCATTAAATTTGTTGACTTTACACATGTGCATACATGGGTTTCTAAGCAAATTTATCATGTTCCTCAAGGTTTCATGAAGGTATCCCTCTCAAAAAACTACAATGCAGAGGGAGAAAAAGGAGGCTGGAATAAAGCAATGACTTCAAGATGAGCTAAAAGAGATTCCCTCCTTGAGTTTTTGCTGTGAACTGCACATATGCACTGAGAAATGTGCTTTGTCCAGTCACAAGCTATTTTTCTCCATCAGTGATAATGTTGGATACTAGTAACTCTGTTTATAATGTGTCGTGGGATTACTCTTCTGTGTAACACAGTCGTCATCAAATACTGGCTTCGGGAAAGCTGGAGTTGTTTTGATTGCCGTTACTGTGGTGACGAGTGGCCCACCGGTCCAGTGACAAACAGTGCCGTAAGTAATAGTTCCTGAGTCTCTCGTGTGACGCTCACAGTGTTTCCTCTTTCTTCTGTTACATTGCCGAATGCAAGTAGTAGGTTAGATTTCCAACAGCTCACGTCAGGGTTTTAACATGCCCGGACATATGCAGGGAAAGGCAGGGAGGGAGTGAGAGAAAAGATTCCTTAGGTGGAGAGAAAAAAGTGAGGATGCTGCTGTCTTCAGGCTAGGAAGTCCTGGGAGGTCAAACAGACCCGTCCTGGCCCTGTCTCTGTTTTGCCATCTTCTCCCAGGCCAGACTCACTGACCTTCCTGCTTCCAACTGGCCTCTGCCCAGGCCCTGGGTCTGACCTGAGTAAGCAGCCCTAGTCCCTTGGAGATCTCTTTTACATCTCACATGCCTGTTCCATTCACATACTTGGTCCTACAGGCATTTTGCAAAGTCTGAGCCTGATCCCACCTGGGACCTGGTTGCCTCCTGGGGACAGGGACTTGCTGACCTCTTGTTGCCCCTTTGCCACACAGTGTCAGCTGCTCCAGCATGATCTTCAGGTGTCCCCTGTCCTCAGCACACACTACTGCTTCTGAAACACCCATGCACAGGGTCATTTGGACTCCCTTTCACTGAGCCTTACTCCTTTGGAGACTGTGCTGTGCATGCGCCTTGCTGATCTGCTTGGGTGCCACACCTCCCACCCACAAACCATGCCTGGTCCTCAGAACCCCAGCTGGAACCCTACTCTGCCCTTTCTGTGCTGCCCAGTCATTTTTTTTTTTTTTAGAGGTTTTTTGCTATAGGGCACATGCACTCGCCAAAGAGAGAGAAAGAGAGATAGAAGGCGAGAAATCACCCCCCAGGGGGGATGGCCACATTGCAATCCTTTCTCCTCCATCCTCCTCGCGGGATCTTGGGCACGCACGCACACGCGCCCGGCGTGAGTTTAAGCCACCAGGTCCGGGACGTGAACCACGGTCTACTACATGGGAGTCCAATGCCATAGCCATTATGCTAACTGCTGGTACCCGTGCTGCCCAGTCTTCTAGCCTGCATCACACACAATTTATTTGTCTTTTCTGAAATATAACAGGTCAGTGGGACCAATGTCAAGTCACCTTCTGGGCAAATAGGGCCTGCAGGCAGCTATGAAAATTAATCTTGTTTCACTGGGGCTTTCTGCTTGGTTTTACAGAGGAATGCACAAATGATGCAGGCCCAGCCACAGGTGAGAACCACACAGAGGCAAATTCTAGCCCTCAGGCCTGTCTTAGGATCTCATGAATCTTTCTCTATTCTGGAGAATCAAGTGAATTTTGCTCAAAAACTGTTACTGCTTCCTTTTGGTTTCTTAAGTAAAGTTCAATGGCTTCCCAAATCTGTCCTCAATTTGTCCCCTAGGGCCTATGACATTGGGTTTATGGCGACTGAATGCAGTTTGGTATAATCAGGAAACTGCTTTTTTCTTCCACCAGTGCCTGGAAAGTGCTTCATCAGTATGCTTTTTTCCCACCCCAGGCAGCAGTTTAGGACAGGTCTGTCACTTGCTGGTCACCTTAGCCAGGAGTGATGTCTCATTTGCAAGTGTTAAAGACTCAGTCCAAAGAAAAATCTTAATCTACATCCAATTTACAATGTTGTTCTTCTTTTACTCAGTCACAGTTTCAGACTCTGGTGTATTGTGGGGACCCACTTTGTGGCATTCTGGTTTCAGTGACTTCTTGACAGATCCCAGAACTCACTAGCCTTTGAGCAGGTCCCTGATCAGAGTGTGTTCCTATAACTTGCCAGGTGGCTGGTTATTGAGGGGGCTGATCCCAGCTACCTTGTCTTATGTGTGCCCCTGCTCCGGTTTCTAGCTCATAGTAACCCCTCTAAGCTCTTTTCATCATTTTACCTAGCTTGTTAATTTTCTTGTTAGTTGAACTGTAGTCTGCTTTCTTCCACAGTAATGTTAACTCAGAGAGAGCAAGAATTGTGTTTGTTGTATTTAATAGCTACATCAGAGTAGCCTACGATGTGGTGGTTAAGGTGCTGGATCTTACATGGCTGACTGTGTGGTTAGAGCCCCAGGACTGGTGACTTGAAAATCATGCCAGGCATGTGTGCATGCATGCCCAAAATCCCGAAAGGAGGGAGAAATGTAGGAGAAGAGATTGTGGCATGACCTTCCCCCCATGACCTGGGTGTTCTTTTAACTTTATCTCTCTTATCTCTGTGAGCACGTGTGCCCCGTGGCAAATTAAAGAAAGGAATAGTGAAATATGAAACAAACAAGATGTCCGCCAATAGAGGATTAGTTAAATAGACTATGGGATATTTACACCACGGGATTATGCAATGCTCATGATAATTAAAGTGAAAAAAGCAGGTTAAAGAATTATTACTAAAACAGGGTTGGGGAATGAAGAGGAATCTTTTGGCATAGACAATGTCATGATCACTACTGTTCGATGAATACTTGATAAGTACTAGTGCTAAGAGCTTTACCTGCATTATTTCGTTCAGTTTGCCCAGTTGCACTGTGAGGAAGGTACTTTCTTCCTCCTTGTACAGATGAGGAAACTGAAGCTGAAATTTCATAATTTGCTCCAGTAACCGGTAGAGCAAACAATTCAAGCTCAGGTGATTTTCTTTCCAAAGTCTATACTTAAAACTGAGATTTTTTTTCTTTTTTCTTTTTCTGTCTTTAGTCAATTTCTAAATTTTGTAAATTCTTTATATTTCCATCCTTCCTTTTATGTCCAGTTATAGCAATCTTATTCAAACCCTTTGAATTTTTTTTTTTTTTTTGGAGAGGTTTTTGCTATAGGGAGCATGCACTTGCCAGAAAGACAAAGAAAGACAGAGAGACAGAAAGCGAGAAATCACCCCCCAGGGGGGCTGGCCACACTGCAATCTATTCTCCTCCATTCTCCTCTCGGGATCTTGGGAGCACGTGCACATGTGCCCAGCGTTAGTTGAAGCCACCAGGTCCAGGTCTCGAACCATGGTCAACTACATGGGAGTCCAGCGACATAGTCATTATACCAACTGCCAGTCCCCAAACCCTTTGAATTTTATTTAAAAAATTTCTTTCTTCCTTGTTTTATCTTCCCTTCCTTCCTGCCTCCCTTTCCTTTCCTCTCTCTCAAGAGAAAGATGAGCACCGTCAACAGGCTTTCACACCATGGTCTCTCCAGTCTTTGCTAGCCAGCCAGGACCACGGCATATCAATGCATGTCCAGATGTATCAGTCAATCTGGGAACCGAACTCTGATCTTCCATATAGCTCCTAGTATTGCAGAGCTTTGTGTTTCCATTGTGCCATAGTGACTGGGCCCCCTTTTTATTTTGAACTTGGACAGTTGTAGTATTTAAGTCATCTTCCTCTTCCATTGTCTCTTGCTTATATTATGAATTCATTTTTCTTTCTTTTTCTTTTCTTTTTTTTTTTTTTTTGAGAGAGATTTTTTTGCTGTAGGGCACATGCGCTCACTTTAGAGACAGAGAGACATAAAGTGAAAAATCATCCCCCAGGAGGGATGGCCCTGCTGTAGTCTCTCCTTCCTCCATTCTCTTCTTGGCACCTTGGGCACTCATGCACATGTGCCCAGTGTGAATTTTAAGTTGCCGAATCTGGGACTCAAATAGCAGTAGACTGTGTAGGAGTCCAGTGACATAACCATTATGCCATCTGCTGGTCCATCATGAATTCATTTAATCTGTTACTTCTAGATTAATCTTTCAGACATTTCCCTTTAATTATCATTAAGATATTCATCTCTTTAAATACAAAATATCTCCTCAAACAAATCTCAAATGCCTTCTGCATGTTTACTAAACAAAGTCTAAACTCAGTGACTTGGCATTCAAGGTTCTCCACTCCAACTTGCCTTTTCAACTATAGCTTCCATTATTCCTCTAAATCACAGGTCAGCAAATTATGTGCTATACTAGTTTTTGTAAATAAAGTTTTATTGGAACACAGTCACCATTATTTATTTATAAATTATCTATGGTGGCTTTTGTACAATAGAACTGAATGGCTGTGACAGATGGCATATAACCCACAAAGCCTAAAATATTTATTCTCTGATCTTTTATAGAACAAATTCGGTGATTCTGCTTTAGATGAACTCATTATTGTACCAAATGAGTCTATTCTTCATCTTTGCCTTAAATAATTTTTGGAACATGGGCAGGATAGTTAAAAAAATGTCGGCTGTTTGCTGGATACCACTTGACTTTTCTCACATCTGCACCTTTTAAAAAATGTTTTCCATTTAACAAGTGAATGGTTGAACAAAACCAGTATGTTGAAACTGAAGAAGCTTGGATAAGATCAATGGAATCAAAGGATTGTATCAAGGCCAATATTCTGGTTGTAATATTTACTATAGTTTTGCAAGGTGTTACCATTGGGGAAGCTGAGTAAGTGTACATGAGATGGTTCTGTGTTGTTCCTTACAATGGTACATGAATCTACAATGATCTCAAAACAAAATAAGTTTAATGAAAAATGCAATAACTAAGCTGAGAAACCATCAATTTTATCATTATTATTATTTTTTAGTCATGCTGTTAAGTGCTCGTTTGTAAATTACATGGAAGAAGCCTCTCTTCAGCTTTAGATATCCAGGCCCTTTCTCTTTTCCAAAGGTTGGATTAAAAAATGAGTGACTGTCATGTACTAAGTTGTGTGGGATATCAACAAAAATAGCCTTTAGAAATACAAAGAATCTTGGACTGGAAGGTAGCACAGCGATGAAACCTGATGCTCTGTGAGGCTGACCCATGGGGAAGATCATCTAAAGACCTCCCTGGATATGCTGTGTATGTGTGTGCCTGTGGTCTTAGTCTGGCTGTGGCTGGGGGTGGATCATCATGTCGAGGCCCTGATGAGGGTGTTGCCTTTCTCTCTGGCTCATGGAAGAAATGAATGAATGAATGAATGAAAGAAATAAAGAAAGAAAGGAAGGAAGAAAGAAAAGAAAGAAAGGAAGAAAGAAAGGAAAGAAGTCTTCATAAAAATTCATGAAAAGTGTGTATTATGAAAAAAAAATGCCTGGATTTCAAATTTTCTTTTGCTCCAAAATAAACTCGTTAACTTTAATTCCATTTTCCACACACTTTTTGAAGTCCCTTTCTATATATAATATCCATCATGTGGGATCAAATGTGAGATCAGTTGACTTAGAATAGATGAAAAATTTGTGGTTTGCATCTTTTTGTAGATGAAAACAACAATGAAATGTCTGTGTCCTATTTCAGCAGGTAGACAAATGTAACAAATAGCAGGGAAACATGTTTCCTGTTTCTGCTCAGGATTGGAGGGGAAGTGGGTTTGCCTATAAAAGGACAACACCAGGGATCTTTGTGTTGAAATTGTTCTGTATTTTGACTGTGATTCAAGTTAATTTCTATTGCTACCTCTGAATGTTTTAAAACTGTTATGATTAATATGAATACTTTGTAAAGTCTTTCTCTGATTTACCCTCCATCGTCCCACACACCTTAAATTTTTGTTGTACTCTTTACACATCTCTTTCAGTTTAATTTCTCATTCTTTTAGTGCTTCCAAGACATAAAGACACTCGTAGGTACTTTTTTTTTACCTTATTTACACAGCAAACTAGTGAAGGTAGGAAGTGATAGGCTCATTGAAATTGGTGTTTTAGGACCAGCAGTTGGTGTAATGGCTATGTTGCTGGACCCCATGTAGTCGACTGCGGTTTGAATCCTGGACCTGGTGGCTTAAACTCACACTGGGTGTGTGTGCGTGCCTGCCCAAGATCCTGAGAGGAGAATGGAGGAGAAGGGATTGCGGTGTGGCCATCCTCCCTGGGGTGATTTCTTGCTTTCTCTCTCTCTCTATCTTTCTGGCTAGTGCACGTGCCCCATGGCAAAAACCTCTCCAAAAATAAAAAAAAAAAAAAAAGGAAA
>NW_006159776.1:4388378-4391910 GCF_000334495.1 Tupaia belangeri chinensis | reverse complement strand
GAAAGAAAGAAAGAAAGAAAGAAAGAAAGGAGGAAAGAAAGAAAGAAAGAAATTTGGTGTTTTTTCATTTGAAGAAGCTAAAGTATTCCAAGGTCCAAGGTTCTGTGGTTTGCCAGTTGTCACACTGCTGGAGAACAGAATGGCAGAACTAGCCTTTTCTTTTCTTTTCTTTTCTTTTCTTTTCTTTTCTTTTCTTTTCTTTTCTTTTCTTTTCTTTTCTTTTCTTTTCTTTTCTTTTCTTTCATACAGAGCATGTGTGCTCACCAGAGAGAGACAGTGAAAGGGAGAGGAAAAGTGAGAAATCACCCCCCTCCCCCGCCAAGTGGAATGGCCATGGTGCATTCTCTCTCCTTCATTCTTTTCTTGGGATTTTGGACACACATATAAGCCACCAGGTCTGGGACTCAAACCACACATTCAGCTATGTGAGATCTGGCTGCCTTCACTACGACATTACTGGCTGGCCCAGAAGTGGTCTTTGGAATCCAGGTTTATTGCTGATTCTCTTTGCCATGTCTCTGGGATTAGTAATCAACTGCTGCAAGTATATTCCTAGTATGGTATTGGAAAGTGATTAGAGAACTATAGATCAGTGGTTCTCAAACTGTGGTCTCTGGATGAGCAGCATCAGCAGCCCCTGGGAACTGTTAGAAATGCAAATTCTCAGGCCCCACCCCATTCCTACTGAATCAGAAATCCTGGGGTGGGGCCCAGCAATCTGTGTTCTAACAAGCCCTCCAGGTGATTCTGATGCACATGCACGCTCCAGCTTGAGAACCACTGGCCTAGGTAATCATGAGACAGACTTCCGGCTGCTCTTCAGTCAGTCCGAACATGGTACCATGTAGCAGAAAGGTAGGGACACAATTGACATCCCTTTCAGTGATGACCTCTCATGTAGCTATGATTGCAAGTGTGGCAAGAAAGGTCAGTCCACCAAAATGTTGCATGTGATACACCTTAAATTAAGTTAATGAAGCTTAGGTCTTTCAACATAGGATCAAAGACTAGAAGGACCTTCTTGTGGACCTTGGCTTTTTCCCAATTGAGTAACCCTTACCTTTTCATAGGAGAATGAGAAAACATTAGTGAGGACTTCAGTCAAGGTAGAATGTGTAGTATGCTCGTCTCACAGACAAAATTAATAAATGATTTCATCTATTAAAGCATCATCTGTGAGTAGTGTCTAGTACTGGCCAGATACTAGAGAGGTCTTATAATAGAGGACATGGATAGATAGACATTCTTGCAATATAATATGATCTGGGCAATAACAGGAGATAGCACAAGATAGGAAGTGATACAGAAAGGGAATAGTGCTTGTTAGTTTGGTGTTGATAGAGTCCAAAGTTTTTAGGAGCAGCTGACAACAAAGCTATGCCCTAAGGAGTTTGTTTTTGATTGATTGGCTAATGTTTCCCAAATGTATATCCATGGGACCCTAGGTCTGGGGTGTAGGGTTAGGTGTTCTTTGAAGAAATATTTCTTTAGTAAAGTATATGCAAAAATTTTAATAAAATTAAATCCCCCCCTTTTTTTCTCCTGAAACAACTACAGAAGCCTTGTTAATATGCATGAGAACCTCAAGCTGGGGACTCAAAGGGCCTGGACAACTTTCTAATGAGCTTCGTGGACATCTTAGTTTCTCCAGAATGAATATTGGACAGTGTCACTGTACATACTGGGGAGAGTTATTTAGTCATGTTCCTTTTAGAACCAAATCTAAGTCCTTAACGTGGCTTCTAAAGGCCTACAGTGTCCAGTCCTGCCTACCTTCTTGACTTTGCCACCCACCAACTGTTTTTTTTGGAACACAGTCACCTTTGTTCACTGGTGTATTGTCTCTGTTTGCTCTCTGACTATACCTACTGAGTAATTGTGGCCCAGCCTAAAATATTTACTATCCGTCCTTGATAAAGTTTGCTGATATTTACCTTATAGTATTTACGCAGTGTTTCTTTGCCTGTCTGTCCTTCTAGGTTTAGAGTTTTCAGAGGGCAGGCCTTTTGTTGTGTGAGTTTTGACCTGTTCATCTTTGCTTCACCAACCTGGTACAGGGCTTAGCATAGAGAAGGCACCCAGTGAATATTTAATAAAAGAATGAAATTCTCATAATAATCATAGCGGCTGACATTTAATCTTCATTCCAGTTGTGTGATGGATGACCAGTATCCTTGTTTTACATATGAGGAAACAGACGAGAGACCAAATGTTTTTTTCTTTTTAAAGAATTATTTATTTAGTTTTGTTTATTATTATTATTTTAAATATTGCTAGAGGGCATGTGTACTCACCAGAGAGAGGGAGAAAAAGGAAGAGAGAGAACAAGTGAGAAAGCAAGTTGCCAGGTCTAGGACTTGAACTGTGTTCAACCATGTGGGAGTCCAGTGCTGTAACCACCACACAACCGGTTGGCCCCTCCAAGTGATTTTTTTTTTTTTCAAAATATCTTAG
Organism: Tupaia belangeri chinensis; assembly: GCF_000334495.1. Taxonomy (NCBI): domain Eukaryota; kingdom Metazoa; phylum Chordata; class Mammalia; order Scandentia; family Tupaiidae; genus Tupaia; species Tupaia belangeri. Next base: position 4,389,456 of record NW_006159776.1, on the reverse strand, counting down.
CCAAGCTAGGTTTAGAGAGTGATCTTCTGCTCTCATGTTCCTCCATTCCCTCGGCTTTCTTACGTCATTATCCTTGACCCTCCGACACCTGTCAGCAGTTTCCCTGTGACCCACTTGTTCCTTACATGGTGCCTCTTACTGGAAGATTTTTCTGTGGTGTCCTTCCTCTTTTTCTCAACTTCCAGCCACCTTCTTCTGTCCCTCTGATACCTTCCGTCCCTCTCCTCTCTTCCTCCAGCCCTCTGTGCAGTGTGTGGCTCTGTCACCAAGTAGACGTATTTCCTTGCGAGCATGTGTGGTGTGATGTGTGGTCATCTGTATTTTGTCTGGTTCTTGTTACAATTAGATGTCAAAGGTCCAGGAAGAGGTCTGTTCTCCATACCATGCTTCACCAGGATGGACAGAATCCTCTGCTGACAGGGCTCTGACCTTCAGGAGATGGGGCATACACTTCTCTGCTTATGAAATAGTGCTCAAGGCCTACAACAAAATGCATTTGGGCTCCCCTAGGACTCTCATGAGCTGCCTTAAAGGTGCAGTTTGCAGGAAAAATATTATGCAGCGCACCCTGGAGAGAAAATGAAGTCATTGCTTGCCTGAGAGTGATTTATTCTTTCATTAATAACATATTTGCTATCTTTTCCAGTGATAAATTAGATCCTTACAGCAAATGCTTTTGTTTCTAACCTAGCTCAAAGGATGGGCTGTGCTTTACTAAAAGGCTGTCAATTTTCCTAGTGTTCTTGTTTAGTCAACTGACAAATCCCTCAAACTCATCACTAGCTGAAATATGAAATTTGAACTTTTTTGGGGGGCTGTCTAATAGTCATATGATAGGAGGCCAGCCTCTAGATGGGGTTGCTTTATAACTAGCAATCTAGTTTTTGAAGGAGGTACAATATACAGAAGAAATTACGTGAGAAAAAAATGTAACACTTCTACCAAAGTTACTACACGCGGTCCAGATATGAGTCTTGTAAAATGAAATCTGAGGTCATAAACATGCTTTGCACATCTGGAGTCTTGCCTGTGGCAGATACTCTAAAACTTGAGATGCTATATTAAAGCAAGGGAAAGA
>NW_006159776.1:4381137-4388223 GCF_000334495.1 Tupaia belangeri chinensis | reverse complement strand
AAAGAGCATTTATTGAATGCCTACTAAGTGTTAGGCTTTTTCACACTTTACCTCGTTACAACAACCGTATGAGTCAAGGTTATTATTATCATCAGTTTACGCAGTAAATAACTTGAGCAAAATTAAGATTCATATTCTAACTTTTAGAGCACAAATTTAATTATGTTCTGAGTGTATCTTGCTGCCACTCAAATCAAGAATATAACAATCCTTACCAAGGACAGTAAATAGTTTCACCTGGGGCATAGAAAGATCTGGTTCTTCAATGTTCATGAGAAAAACTGTCCCATGTGGGTGGATAAGTGGAGACCTCTGAGCTCAGGGCTGGAGCTGGGATTTGGAGTAATGCTCTGCCTCCAATGGGTGCCTTTAAAAATGAATGTTAACCGGTTATTTACAGATCACTTTTTGCTCCAAGCTTATTTCTTCCATGAGCAAGAGAGACAGCCAGACAGGCAGAGAGACAGGCACTGCCAACCCTTATGCTGTGACCCACCTCCAGGTTCAGCCAGTCCTGGATGACGGGCGTGCATGTGCCTGTCATACTCGGTTAGTCTCTGGATGCAAACTTGGAACCTTCCCATGTGGGTCAACCTCACAAAGCCTTGCATCTTACAGCTGCACCACTGTCCCGGCACCTACAACTCCATTATTGATTTGAGTTGAGATCCTTAATTCTCTTCTGATAGCCTTTCTTACTTCTGTGCTGGAAGATGAAGAACCAGGATTCCTTCTTTTCCCCTCTGTAAGTCTTGCTATTTAGCTCAGAGAAGCGATCATTCTTATGACTTACTTACTTTGCATTGTTACTAGAAATACATAAAATTATTTATTCTTCTCATAGACTCCTCACCTGTCTGCCTACTTTAATCTGCCATCTTCCTCATTGGGTTACCCTTCTTCCTTGGGTGCATTACCTTGGAGCACTCTTCCTCAATCTGTCCTGCTGAGCACAGATATTCAGCAGCCTTGTGGTCATGAGGGCTGCTCACCACATTTTGTATTTTGCTGACTTCCTGGCTCCTTATAATTGGGTGGGACATGTGGCTGATTCTGGCCAATGGTTGGAGGTGGAAGTGATTTGTGTCATTTCCATCTTGGATCATTCAATAGTTGTCACAAGAGTCTCTAGAACTTTTTCTTCTTTCTGAACAATAACCGCAACTGCCAATGTTATAGAAGACAAAAGCTTCTTACTCAGCATAGGTACCTGAATAATTCTGAGGAGTTGAGAGCTTCTTAGATAGCTTGTGATGAGCTTTTACTATGAACCAGAAAGAAACAGAAACATTTATTGTTTTAAAACTCTAAAACTCTAAGATCCTGGCTTTATGTTATCACAATATAATCTAGACTATCCTAACCTAAGTAATAATTGTTTATTGAATGGATAAATCAATTCTTGGTTTTTATCCTCACCACTGGACTCTACATGGTAAATCTTAGGAACCTTAGTTCCTTTTTTAATTTGTCTAATTATATTATCTTTTGCCTGCTAACTCTTAGGGCCTTATTTTGTAAAAATGAGAACAATACAAAAGCAAATTCATCTGCTTCTCTGATTTCAACTTCTACATATCTTTACATATAAAACATATTATTATAGGTGAAAAAAATACTGGATGTGAAGTTAGATGGGCCTGGGTGCCAGTCCTCACTCAGAGATTTGGGTAGGATGTTTAAATAGTCTTAGTTGTCTCATGTGAATATCTAGAATGATAATTACCATCATGCCTGTCCAGCAGATCACCTGTGAGAATCTGGTGAGATAAGTGATGAAAATAATTCTTTATGATTTACAAGAATTTTCTCATGGGAGAGAGTGTTTGAGAACTCGGAACCTCCATCCCACGCAAAACTTCCACCCTGAGTCTCCTCATGTTCAAGAGACACCTCATGTGGCTGTGTCCTTACCAAGATGCTCAGCCTTTACATCTGTGGTCATCCACTTTGTTGTGGCTGCATTTGCATCACCAGCCCTTTGTCCCCCAGGCCCAGGCCTTATTCCTTATTCCTCATGGCTGACCACATCCTTATTGGTTTATTACTTCTTCCTGATGATTCACCTACAACTGGCTTCCTGGATCTCACCTACTTCAACCTGGTAACCATCTCCAGGCCATGCCCTAAAGATCTTACATTACAATGGCAACAACAGGATTCAGATGCGCATCTCCTTCTTTCAAGTTCTCACTCCCTTGACCTAACCCACTCCCAGTAGTGAAAACAAATTTCCCTAAGCCTCGCTTAGCTTGCATCACTTCATTACGAATTAAATGCTGGCTCCCAGTTGCCTCTTTAAAGTAAGATGCACATGCATGCACACAGTTTTTGTAGCTATTACAAAAGCAAGTCATTCTTGATACGCCAGAATAGAAAAATACAGAAAAGTAAATGGAAAAGTAAACGGATCACCTTCTATCCTAGCACTTTAAAAATAATCACTATAAACATTTCCATTTTTCTATCCATTTGTTTTTAAATATTTTATTGAACTTTATTTATTTTTAATTAATTAATTAATTTGACGAGAGAGAGAGAGAAAGTCACCAGGTCTGGGTCTTGAACCATGGTCGGCCATGTGAGAGTCCAATACCTTTAACCACCACACGACATGCCAGCCCGTCTATGCATTTATGTTTTACAAAGATGCTATCAAATAGTGCATATTGTTTTGTATGTAGCTTTCCACTTGGGTCATAAATTCTGAACCTTTTTTCAGGTCAGTAATTAGACTTATTTCAACAATTCAGTGGCTTCATTGCAGTCCATTGAATAGATTGAAGGTGGTTGACTTAATTTCCTAATTTAAATAATTGTTTTCTATTAAAATAACATTTTGAAATATGTCCTTATGCATATATCTGATATCAGTTTATATTTTTGGAAGGGGAGCTAAATAAGCTGTGTACTAGGTCAGCCCTGGTGGTGCAGCAGCAGCACAATGCTCTGCAGTGCTGAAGCCATGTGGGGCAATGCCAGCTTTGCATCCTGAGTTGTCTCTACAACACATTGGGTGTATACACGTGATTAAGATCCTGGCTGGCTGAGGCTGAGGTAGGATCACAGTGTGAAGACCCTATAGGGAGTGCCTCTCTCTCTCTCTTTCTCTCTGTTTTCTGGAAAAAATTAATAAAACTTAAAAATATAGAAGAAATAGCAAGGAAAAAAAAGTGTTGTACTAACTGATGCTACAGAAGTATGCTTCTATTAAGTTAAGAGTCCTTGCCAGCTTTATGGGAATCATACCACCTTGCACTTTTAATTTGAATGGTTTTGGTTAATAATAAAGTTTGGCATTTGTTTATATGCTTATTGACCATATTTCTTGTTATGGAAACCAACTCTTAATAATTTTCCCATTTTTATAATGTAGGACTGTTTTTCCACTCATTGCATTATAAAATCTTTTAGATGTATTGTTGTTCCTTACCAATCATACATGGTTAAACTTGCCATTTATTTCCTCTTCAGTACAAAAGTTCTTTATTTTCATGTAATCAGTGTATCAGTATTTCTCCTTAAGTTTTCTGAATTCATTGTTATATTAAAAAGGAACTTCTGGGGGCTGGCAGGTGGCATGGTGCTTAAAGGTGCTGGATTCGAACGTGATGCAGTTCGAGTCCTGGAACTGGTGACTTGCTTTCTCACTTTCTCTCTCTCTCACACTCTGTGCCTCTCTGGTTAAATTTAAATAAATAAATAAATAAATAAATAAACGAATACATAAATAAAGTAATTCTTTAAAAAAATAAATTTCTGTATACATGCTTGTGCATGTGTATCCTATTTACTTTTATAGTTTCTTCAAAAACATTCAGCCTTAAATCTAGTTTATTTTGGTTTATATTGCAAGGTAAAACTGTGACTTAATTTCTTGTAGTTAATCCATTAGTTCAACAAAATTTCCCTTGGAACATAAATACTATCTTTGTCATGTAAACATTTATAGGTAGTTATACTTTGGGCCTTTAAGTTTCTATTCTGTTACTTTGATCTATCTTTCTCTTCTGGCACTTTTATAGCAATATTTTATTTATTGTAGGTTTATAGTACATTTAAAAATCTGGTAGAGCAAGTTTATCCACATTACTCTTCTTTTTCAATATTGTCTTGACGGTTCTCATGTATTTACTTTTCTACCCAAACTTAATTATTTCCTCAAGTTCCAAGAATGTCATTGTAATTTTCACTGAAAAAGTAATAAGTTTGTAAATTAATGTGAAGGCTAAACATCTTTACCAAGTCTAGTTTCTTGTCTAAGAGCATGGAATTTCTCTCCATTAATTTAGGTCTTTATTTATGCCTTCCTGTAAAATTCTGAAATTTACTGAGTACTGCTTGTTATTTTTGTAGATATTTTTAAGTTTTTCGATTCCTTATTTTGAGAGGCATCTTTTTCATCTGTTTTCTGACTTGCTATTTTTGATCCCACTGTACAATTTTTAGTAGTTCTAAAATAAATTCTGGACATTTCTGGGAGAAAAATCTTAGCATCTGAAAATAATTATGATCTGATTTCCTCTTTTATACTATTTCTACCACTTATTTATTTTTCCTGTCTTATTGCATTTATTAAAACTTCTAAAACAAGGTTGAAAATAGGAGTGAGGGTTGGCAAGTCTATCTTATTCCTGATATTTCACAGTTAAGTAGATTATTGGCTGTTGCTTTCAGATAGTTATCCTTTTTTGTATTAAGGAAGTTGATTTTAATATCCAGGTTTTATTTTTTTTTTCTCTGAATGACTATTAAATTTTATCAAATGTCTTTTTGGTATCTTTTGTGATGGTCCTACGGCTTTTCTCCTTTGACCTGTTGATGTGATGAATTATGTTAATAGATTTCCTCATATTAAACTACCCTGCATTCCTGGAATAAACCGTACTTAGTCATTGTATGTTATTCTTCAAATACGTGGCTGGATTTGATTTAATAATATTTTATTTAGGATTTTTACTTCTATGTTTTTGAGATTGGCCTATAGACTTTCTTTTTGAGTAGTGTCTGTGCCAGGTTTTGATTTCAGTCTTTCTGCTTTTCAAAAATAAAATGGGATGGTCTTCATCTTGAATCAATTAAGTAACATTCCTAACATGGATATAAAGGCTCTCAACTTGGTGTGATGGAAAGAACACAGGACCAGGAATTAGAAGATCTAGGATCAATTCCTGCCTTTGTTCCATTAATTAGCTCTATACATTTGGGCAAACTATTTTATCTCCCGAAAATTCAGTTTTTATCTTTAAAATGGTGTTTATATTGAGTTTCTACACGAGTTACTTTGAAGGATTGTCATGACAGTCTAATGAGCTGATGGGGATGAGAACACTTTGCGAAGAAGGGGAACATTTCTCTTGGGACCAGCAGTTAGCATAATGGCTATATTGCTGGACTCCCATGTAGTCGACTGAGGTTTGTGTCCTGGACCCGGTGGCTTAAAACTCACGCTGGGCGCGTGTGCGTGTGTGCCCAGGGTCCTGAGAGGAAAATGGTGGAGAAGGGATTGCGGCGTGGTTATCCCCCCTGGAGGGTGATTTCTGTCTCTCTATCTCTCTGTCTGCCTGGCAAGTGCATGTGCCATATAACAAAAACCTCTCAAAAAAAAAAAATTAAAAAAGAAGGGGAACATTTCTCAAGGACTTGTTCTAAACAACAGGCTGTGTGTGGCATTTTACATAAATTATGTCATTCCTGAAAATCTACACTATACTCCTCACCTGCTCAAATCATGGTGCTAACCCCCTGGAGCCTTGCAGCGCAGTGTTCCCTGGGCCAGCATCTTCAGCGTCACCAGGCAGCACGCTGTAGGTGCGAAATCTCTAGCCTCACTCACTGAATCAGGACCTGGATGTTCACAGGACCTACAGAGCAATTTACATTTACGTGAAAGTCTGAGAAACACTGATGGCTCTTAAATCATAGTAGCGTGGATTCCTCACTGTCAGGATAGAAATGCAATTGTAGCATTTAGAAACGATCCCAGTGATGATTCTCTTGTTCATGCTTCTGATATTCTGGATGAGATGACTGCACCATCGAGACTGTAAATGTTAGTCATTTAGAACAAATGTCATGAATATGCACATTACTTTCCATTCCAAAGGTGACTGCCTTTGGAAACTGAGCAAAACAAACCCATTCGTTGTGAATTATTTTCCTATCAAGTCCAAAATTCAAAAGTAGTTTTAGTGCCTGCAGATGTACTGTTCTCTGGGGAGTCTCAATCATATTGCACTCCCATCAGTCAATCTGTAGGAATTTTTCAACTTATCCTATGAGCAACCACAGACCTTTCACTGGGGCAAGGATTACTATATCATTTTCATCACAGAGATTACACGAGTCACTCCTCAAGCATGTTTTGGCTTCTACCAAGAGCAAAGGGCAGAACACGCAAATCTTTAATGCACACATTAATATGCATACATGCATGTGAGCACATGCTTAGTGAATGGCCAAGATCATGGCAGAAACAGAAACCATGGTGACCAGGAGATCAACAAGGGTTCCCTCCCTGAGAGTCTGTAGGGATGTGTAATGCAATCGAGGTAACTGTTTGCAGGCTGTGGCTGGCAGTTGCCATGGAGATTGGCAGTTGGGTAAGGGAAACCCTCTTCAGTGACGTTGCCAACAGCTGTTTCACTCCTCTGGGACTTGCACGCAATCAATTCATTCACACCCTATGTAGGAGAGAGGCACAGGTGTGTCTTTTGCTAAGTTGGAAAAGCAGAGGAGAAGGTTCAGTGTGAAAATATTTCTAATCGTGGCATTTTTCCATGAGGAAGAAACTGTTTCTTTTAGTTAGAGTTTAAATAGATATTTAAAAAACAAAAAATGAATGCATGTTATTACCAGGAGGCTATCATTTTAACCTAAAGTGTAGACCTTTCTTTCCTAAAGCGTGGAATGTGAAACGATTTCACTGTGTTGGAACTTCCTTCTCAGTTCCATGTTGTGTCTGTAAGACTTCTCCCAGCTCCCTAGGGCAGAAATAATTGCTTCTGTGGCTGCCTGCACCTGTAATTTGTTTATAAATCTATTACAACATTTTGTAAATTATGCTGTAGTTTAGGAAGAACTATT
>NW_006159776.1:4378497-4380299 GCF_000334495.1 Tupaia belangeri chinensis | reverse complement strand
CCTACTTAGAACTGGGCCCATGTCCTAATCAAGCACATATGACCACTGTACCTAGAACAGTGCCCAACACAAAACATATTCATGAACAAATTAGTTAGATATTGCTGTATAACATGTTACCACAAATTTAGTAGTTTAAAAAACAGGCATTTATTATCTTACAATTTATGTGGGTCAGCTGACAGACCCTGTGTTACTCTCTTTAGGGTCTCATATAGCTGTAAGCAATGTGTCAGCTGGGCTGCATTCTCATCAGGAGGCTCAGTTGGGGAATAATTTTATTCCAAGCTCATATCTTTGCAAATTAAGATATATCCCGTGAGATGCTTTTAAAAATTAATTTTTATTTAAAAAAAAAAAGTCCTACTATCAGAGGTTCAAAAAATGGAGAACTCTCAAGATACTTTCCATACCATTGCTGTGGATGAGAACATTACATAAAAAACAATTTCATCTTGTTGCACATGCCTTGTGGAAGGCCGGGAAAAGAGGGGGGAAGAACAATGGGGAATAAAGGGCAATGGGAAGGAACCAGATCCCAGCTCAGACTGGAGAAGGAGAGTGGAGCCTGAGGAAATATGGAAAGATGGGACCTGTTGGCCACCATGCCCCTCTTCAGTTTGGCAGCAGAGTTTGCACTGGGAATGATGACTGTACTTTTTAGTGGTCTTGGAAAGAAGCCTTTCCTGGGCTTCTCCTACTGTTGAGTTGAATCTCTACTTTCCTTTCCAGGTGGGATTTATGGTTAAAAGTAATGAGATTTCTATGGTTTCCTTGAGCTCTCGCATCCCTTCAATCCCCCAACTCTCAGCACATCTAAACCATCTTTACCAGGAGATAAAATCTGTCTCCTACTCTAACCGGCTAGATGTGGCAATGCCTTTCAGAGAAGCATGTGACTCAGGTTACATAACTAGTTCACATGCATGTGGTGCAGCTAAAAGCTTAGGTTTTTGAACTCAAACAGATCTGGCTTCCAGAGCTGTGGACTCTGGGCAAGCGACTCACCTCTTTGAGTCTGATTTCCATCATCTAGAAAATGGGGTAACGGTCTCTTTCTTTTATGCTGTGAGGACTGATGACTGCTTATACTGACCAGCACATAAACTGGGCTCAATACTATGGTCTGAGTGTTGCCTTCCCCAGATTCTTATGCTAGCACCTAATATCCAATGTGAGAGTATTAAGAGGTGGGATTCTGCCCTCATGAATGGATTAATGCCCTTATAAAAGAAGTAGAAAGGAAGCTGTTTTTCCTCTCCTTTTGCGTAGACACAGAAGTCACAACCTACCCAGAACTGGCCCTCACCATATGCTGGATCTGCCAGCACCTTGGTCTTGGACTTCCTAGCCAGCAGAACTATTTACAATAAATTTATGTTGTAGCTAGTCTTAAGACATTTTGTTTCAGTATGGACTAAGGCATTTAATAAGTTAGCCATTTCCTTTCTTTTACATATATAAGATTCTTTAAAATTACTTTTCCAATCATCTTAATAGCAGCTTTGATTTCTGTGAATGCATTGTGAAAGCCTCTTGTGAATTACCATGGAGTCTTCCCAGGTTCATGGAAAATGCATATTATGGAAAAACTGTGTGTGGATTTCAGTATTGTTTAGCACCAAGATAAATTCATACTTTAATTCCTTTTTTCCATGATCTTAAATTTTTTTTATATATTTGATTAAAAAATTCCCCTTTATTCATGATAGATGCATGTCTATGCTTGTGTGTGTGTGAGAGATATAGCACCAATGGTATCTTTTTTTTGAGAGAGAGTTTTTTTTTTTTTTTTTTTGGTG
>NW_006159776.1:4353990-4378182 GCF_000334495.1 Tupaia belangeri chinensis | reverse complement strand
AGAGACATAGAGACAGAAAGCGAGAAATCACCCCCCAGGGGGGATGGTCACACCGCAATCCCTTCTCCTCCATTCTCCTCTCGGGATCTTGGGCACGCACGCACACGCGCCCGGCGTGAGTTTTAAGCCACCGGGTCTGGGACGCGAACCGCGGTCGACTACGTGGGAGTCCAGCGACATAGCCATTACGCTAACTGCTGGTTCCCACCTGGCATGAATTTTAAACTGCTGGGTCCGAGACTTGAACTGCGGTTGACTACATGGGAGTCCAGCAACATAACCATTAGGCTATCTGCTAGTCCCAGGATCTTTATTTGGATACATTTTTTTTCTTTATTCATGTTAGAGTACCTGCATATGCATGAGAAAGAAAGAGAAAGAGAAGCACTTTCCACAGGATCTGTTCATGGCACAATCACTTTCTCCAGCTCATGAGATCTAGGGGGCACTCATGTACGTGCCTGGTGTGTTTCAGGCTGACCAGAAAGGAAATTTGAACTGCAGCCACTGTGTGAGATCCTGCTTCTTTTGAGCAGCATATTACTGCTATGCCTTGAAGCAAGCCCTCCACAAAATTTTTCAAGTCCCTTCACATTAAAAAAAAAAAAAAAGGCACGAGGGTTTATATGTGTGTGCAAATTGTGACCACTCAGCTTTGGAAAGTGAGAAATGCAGTTGAAGCCTATGTATGATGGCGAAGAGTAAATGGCCTTGGACCTAGCTTCAGAAGTTCATCTAAAGAGAAAATACCACTCTAAAAGGAAAAAAAAGTAGGAAGCAAAAAACTTTAATATGTATAAATGTTAGTGCTATTCTCTCAGTGCAGGCAAAAAGCTCTTTTTAGTGTTCACAGGAAAAAAAAAAATATGAAGGAAAGGAGTGGGCAGAAACTTTCTGGCAAGAACTTTCCCACTTCCTTCCATCTCTTCATTTTCCTAGGAAGGGAAGCAAAGTGCTGGTTGTGCAGGACCTTCTACTCCAGGTGAGGGGACTGAAGGAAGCCGAGCTAGGGCACGTTTCTTCACAGTGTGCTATGCCAGAGGCAGAGTAGGGAGGTGGAAAGTTACCAGATCTGGAACCTGAAAACCTGGGTCTCATCTGCAATTTGCCACTTACTGTGTGACTTGGGGCTTGTCTCTTCATAACTCTGAGCTTCAGTTTCATTATCTGTAAAATGTACATAAAATTAGTAATAACCTGATCTCTTATGAAGCTCAAGTGGGATAATGAATGCCTTGTGAATGCCTCTTGTGAAGCGACTGTGCAGATGTTAGCTATTCTCAGAATACTAGATCCTGTCACAACTCACATGAGTTAGATCCTTCCTACAGTTATCACTGAAAAGTGACCTTTAAATTGTGGAGTCATGAGAATTCAGGATAACTGGGTCTATCATACAGTGAATGATGATGAGGATGATGGCAGAAACAATAATGACCACATTTGCATGATTGGATGTGGCTGCTATATAGGAGGGATTGAGGGAAGCAATTTGGGTGGAAGTGATTGCTAAGAGGCTGACTGAGAAGCACAGCATGAACTGTTTTTACTTATGCCTTTGTTCATTTGGGGCAGTTGGGGGAAATGCTAATGAAGACAATGGAGGGGGACAGGGGGCCAAGGGACAGCTTAGTCTAAATGTTTACCTCAATTTTTAAATAGAAATCTTATACCTTTGCCTTACTACTCTTCTGTCCCTATCCCCATTTTATAAAGAAATTGAAATTCAGACAGGTTGGTTAACTTCCATAAGGCCAAACAGCCTACGGACTAAAGCTGTGATTCCATACTCTGACTTGCTGCCCCAGAAACAATACACGTGGTAGGGTTCTGTAAGCAGTGCAGCCTCCTGGAGGTGGATAGCATCCCTTCTGTTGCATTTGAACAAAGGCAGCAGCTGAAACCCAGAAAAGTGTGGTGGTTTGCTTAAGGCCACATAGCTGAGTGTCTAGAAATTGGATTTCCTTATTCAAGGATAAGGCCCGTTGTACCCTGGCTGCTGCCTTAGGAGTGTTCTCTAGTCTTATCCCCTGCTACTTTTCTTCTTAAAGAATTAATAAAAGGCAGTGAAGCAATGGCTAATGGGCTCACAAGAGGTTAGGAAACATACTTGTGAGGCAATCACAAGATCGCCTTCAGTGAAACACATGATTTTGGTAACAAAAGGAATACAGAAATAAACTTCTTTGAATACTCTTCAACCTCATCTACCCTGATGCTGCTAAACTGTTCCTGACATTCTCTGGTCCCTCCTCCTTTAAAGCCCCAAATAAAGCATAATGAAATAAGCTATAAGCATTTGGGGGTTATTCAACTCTCTGAAGTGCTCGAGGATGCAATTTGTAGGCAAGATGTTAAGGAATTAAAAAAAAAAAATGCTGGTTAGTGCCAAGCCGTGTTGTACCAATTTCTCCATGGCCCTGCTGCATGTTAGGTATGCATATGGTCCACACATTTTCAAAAACATACCCCCAGGTGTCAGGGCCTGTTCTTTAGAGCATATCAACTAAATATGGAGAGACGGGTATGCTGAGGAAATGAAAAATAAAACCCCAGCTGCTCCTTGGAACATTACTGTAATTTGGAGTCTTGGCATGGGCTGTGGTATTCTTGTCTAGAGTCCTACAAATTCAGCACCCTGAAAGGTGAGCTCCTTCAGGACAAGACCGAGGGTATCAATTCTTTCTTGCCTGGCCTACCAAGGGGCTTGGTGCAGAGGAGGGGCTCAGGAAATGACAGGTGAATAAATGAATAAGCTGCACAAGCAATTAAATCAGTACCAGAAGAAGAAAGACCCTTTGGATGAAGCTAATTGAAATAAGCCTAGATCCCAATTCTATCCTCTCTCAGTCAATTCCACCTAAAAATCCATTGTCCTTCTAAAGAATTGGCTACACAGCATGACGGAAAAAGGGAAAGGAGTGAATTTGGAAGGTGTGAGTTTGTGATCAACAGAATTGCATTTGAGCCCCTTGTTTTCTGAGGTAGTTGTAGAGCACCTTGTTCACAGTTTGTCACATACTAGGCAAACATTTTATTAATTAATTCATTCATTCACTCAAAACTCTACTGACGTCCCTGGTCTTTCTTTTCTGATTCACTACTCTTCCTGTTACAGTTTTCTTAATTCCCTGGATGGACCACCAGCTTTGGATTGAATGTACCCAAACCACTCATGGCAAGCACAGATTCTGTAATAGTTCCCGAATGTTTGAGGGGCAGGGATGATGGGGTGGCGGTGATAGTAGTGAGGATGTTATATTGCATATATTAGATGCTTGGTCACTGTTTCCAAAATATTCTGCAGTTGGCCTCTTTCAAAAGCTCCAAATAAAGTTTTTCTTTTCTCCTTTTAAAAATAAAGAACACTCCTAGGGCCGTGTTTGGTTTACTTTCCTCTGTTTTCTCATGGAAAGGGTGGGAAGCTGGTATTACTTCCCCTAAAATGTTTCCATGCTGAAGTCATCTCTTCCATTTAATGTAGCATGTGGAGCTTTGGGGTCTCCATCAATCACAGGGAAGTGAGTTGGAGAAAATACAAATCTCCATCCAGAAAAATCACACTAGCTCCTGGATGTTCATGCCAGGCCTGACTTAGGCTGCCTTGGAAGTGGGCCAGAGACCAGGAACGTCCCTTGAAGAGGTGAGGCTTCCTTGAGTTAATAAAGAAGAAAGCACTTCGACTGGACTGTCACTGATAGCAAAGCTTATCTGCCCCATATCTAGTTGGGTGACTTAAGGAGTGAATTCCAGCACTTGCCCAGAACTCAGTGAACACATTAGGTGCCCAGTGGGCCATAAGTGATCAAGTTCAGGTGGAATAGCCTGTTGCTTAAGAGTGAGGATTCTGAGTTAGAACCTTGGTCTCACCGCTTATAAACTTCATGACTTTGGGTATGTTAATGGCTCTGTATTTCATATTTTTTATCAATAAAATGGGTATCATAATAGCACTTGCCACATAGGGTAGTTTTGAGGATTAAACTATTACATGGAGATAACTTAACATAGTGCCTGGCACATAACACTCAATCAATGTGTGTAGCTGTGGTCAGTCTTTCAAGATTCCCCCAATTCTACCTCGGAATTAAGTCTGATTTACAGAAGCACCACCTTTCACTGACTTGGGTTTTATGGGATCCCTTTAGTCAACAGCAGTTGATACAAGAACAACCTCTTTATTCTCTTATGAATAGCAGTTGGAGATGTTCATTCTCTACATAATGCGTTCCCAGAAAGCCCCTGCCCTCTGTGTAGGTATGTTTGCTTTCTGCTGACCAAAAAATGGAAAAGGTGTTACTGTGTTTTCCTTTCTGCCTTACTTGTCAGGAAATTTAAAACACTACCACTGCTTACTTGGAGTGTCCAAATACACCTATTTCTTCTAATTCTCTCAAATGGAGTATTTTAAAAAATTACTTTTAAGTATTTATTTTATATATTTTAAATAATTATTTTAATTTTACTTACTTATAGTTATTTTTCAACTTGCTATAGCTGTCAGAGAGAGACAAAGAGAATGGGAATGTGAAAAAGCAAGCAGCCAGTTCCAGGACTTGAATCACAGTTAGCCATGTGGGAGTCCAGTGCCTTAACCACCACTCTACTTGCTAACCATATTTTATATATATATAATTATAAAGCAAAAATTACAGAATTTTTTTTTAACAATAGAGAACTTTATTTATTTATTTATTTATTTGTCTATTAAATGCTTTTCCCTTTTCCTCTCCCACCCTCCCTCTACTACCCACTTTCTACCACTCCTTCCCTACCACTCACTCCCCTTCCTTACAGTCTCTGGTATCTCCACTTATCCTCTCAGTGCTTCTTAATTTTTTTTCCTTCATGGGACCTCTAGAAATAGCAAAGTATAGTGACTGAGGGAAGTTAAGAAAATATAATTGTAAGAATCTGGCAGCCTGAAATTCCTTTCAAATCATTTTCTAACTTAGGAGTTTATGTATGTTTTGAGCTCAAATCCATTATATTGATTTAATATTAAATCAGTGTTTGGAATGATGAACATTCAAGTAAAATTGATGCTCCAGGGAGGTGCCCTTCTGAATGTATTCTGTAACCTCATGAAGTGGCCATTAGTGCTACTAATCAAATATTTTTGGTTCTTCACCCTCTGGGAACATAGTAGGGCTGCATGTCCTTGTCCTCTTAAAGTCAAGTATAACCATGTGATTAGCTGTGGCCAAGGAAAGTTGGCCAATTTGACCAGGATGCAGTTTGCCACATTCTTTTGCTGAGGTGAGGTAAATGTGTGGCCAAGAGAAAGTCTCAATCAGCCAGGTCCCTGAATGACTTGGATCAACCAAGTTCTTCTTCCCAACTGTGTTGGGCAGGATGGGTAAATGAGAAGTCAATTGCGTTGTTTACAGCCTCTGAGAGTTTAGGGTTGTTTGTTATTGCTATATGCCCTAGCCCACCCTGATTGACACATTCCTCAGACCCTTTAGCTACCCTAAAGTTCCAGAAGGGAAACCTGTTTTCCATTTTGAAAGTGTGGCCTAGAGCATCTATCTGGAACTACCCATTTAAGAAGATGAGAAAGACAGATGTGAGATAAAAATTTTCAAATGTTGTATTTCTCCTCTTTATGGAAAGATTATTTCCTTATTCTTTCTTAATTTATAAAATACAGTGAAGTGTATGAGATTTATGAGTCATTCTCAGAGTACATTATACTAAATGAAATAAGCCAGACATAGAAAGACAATGCTGTATGATTTCATATTATATATGGGAATATATATATTCCAAAAAAGTTAAACTCATAGAAATAGAGAGTAGGATGATGGTTACCAGGGGTTGTGAGATGGGGGAAATGAAGAGATGTTGGTCAAAGGGTACAAGCGTTCAGTTATAAGTAAGTTCTAGGGACCTGGTACAGAGCATGGTAACTGTAGTCAATAATAATGATGTATAAATGAACTTTGCTAAGAGAATAGATCTTAAGTATCTCACCACAGCCACACAAAGATAGCCCTGTGAGATGAGAGATATATTAAATTTGCTTGATCGTGGTAATCATTTCATAATGTATATGTTTATCAAACCATCATGCTGTGCACCTTGAATATACACAATTTTCATTTGTCAATTATACTTCAATAAGGCTGAAACATGAAGTCTTAATATATAGACTAAAGACAATTGGTCATTTATTAATTCTTGGAATGTGTCATGCTTTTAACGGTTATCTTCTAAGTGCCCAGGATGGTATATTGGGTCTGAAAGGGTGAATGGTAAATTTGAGTTGTAAATCTTTGTTGGATTTCTGTTGCAGAATAGTGACTAGGATAATAGCAGGACTTGGTAAATGGTTTGGATTGAATGAGTATCCCTGCACTAACATAATAATGCAAACTCACAGACTCTTCACTTGCATGTTACTTTAGCATCCATTTCATGTTATGACTGGTTGTTGATATATTAATCTATTTGACTAAAATAGTAATCCCTTTGTGCATGAATTAGATAATTTCATCTCCAAGTCTTTTAATTTCAGAACAGCAGGTGTTTAAGAAAGGCTTGATGAATTGAATCAAGTTAGGTGGTAAATTAATATGGTTTTGGAAGCCAAGTGGTAGGGTCTTATATTATATGTTGATTTCCTTCATGCTGACTTTAATTCTCAGCCAATGCCCACTCTTGTTTCTCTGGAAGGATCTTCTTACCTTGACCAGCCCAGTTCCTGAGGCCTGTCACATGAGCAAACTATAGCAACAACCTGACTTTTACTATCTCTCTTTACCTACCAATACAATCAAAATGGCCCAGCCTCCCGTTTACAAAGTGAGGCAGAATTCTTACTGGTCCAACTGGTAGGACTAAAGCAATTATTGAGGAATTTGCATATTTTTAAAACACCTGGGAAACCAGCTGATCACTTTGCACAAAAACCTTGCCATGTGGCAAAGGCAAGAACCTTAGAAACATCAGAAGCAAGGTGCTTTGATTATCAGCCGCTTTGTAACAGGCTACCCCAAGACTCAGTGGCTTAAAATGACATCTTACTGTCTTTTCTAGTTCTGTAGGTTGACTTAGCTCAACTGGGCAGTTATCATCTGAGGTCTCTATCGTGGTTGATGTCTGACGGCAGCTACTGTTTTTAGTGGATTGACGTCTAATATAGGTTTTTCACTTACACCTCTTGTATCAGCTTCATGGATGGAATAGTTGGAGGCTGGCAAGTCTCCCTCTCTCCACATGGCTAGTGTGGACTTCCTCTTAGCATAGAGGAGAGGAGTAGAACATCTTACATGGAATCTAGCTTCCCTTAGAACAGATTATTTTTTAAATGATAGAGGGCTTGGAAGAAGCATCTTCAATAGGGTCTCCTGGGAACCAGCAGTTAGCGTAATGGCTGTGTCGCTGGACTCCCACGTAGTCGACCGCGGTTCGTGTCCCGGACCCGGTGGCTTAAAACTCACGCCGGGCGCGTGTGCATGCGTGCCCAAGATCCCGAGAGGAGAATGGAGGAGAAGGGATTGCAGCGTGACCATCCCCCCTGGGGGGTGATTTCTCGCTTTCTGTCTCTATGTATCTCTCTGTCTGTCTGGCGAGCGCACGCGCCCTACAGTGAAAATCTCTCAAAAAAAAAAAAATAGGGTCTCCTCACGCTGTTGTCTGCTTTTCCTAGCCCTCCAGCTCCTCAGGATCCTCAGTACTTGCTTGCACACCTTGTGAATTTTCAGACTGAACTGGGGATCCAAACCCATGGTTGACCATGTGGCTTCTAGCCTTGCAGGTAACTGTGTTACTTCTGTGCTACAGTGACTGGGCCGGAACAGGATTTTTCAAACTTGGCATTATTATTTGGGACCCTTTTGTTGTGTGGAACTGTCCTGTGAATTATAGGCTGTTTAGCAGCATCCTTGACCTCTATCAGTTAAATGCTCCTAGGAACTTCTTCCAACCCCCTCTCTATATGACAACCAAAATTGTCTCCTGATGTTGTCACAGGTTCCTGGGAAGATATATCACCTGAAGTTGCAAATCATGGCCCTAAAGGAAATGTTGCTAGTGGAAGTTACAAGGCTTTTTAAGATGTTGTCTTGGAAGTTATATACAGGTGCTGTCTCTGCATTCTGCAGGAGCAAAATGAATTCTGGAATCAGTCAAATTCAAGGAGGAGAGATATATACATGTGCAAGAATACAGGGAGACGTGGTTCATGGGTCAAGTTACTTTGTTGAACAGGACAACTCATGGAAACTATCTCCCAGGACTCTTCACATTTACTGCCAGCTCCCTTCAACAGTTCTTCATCCCTAAGTTTGTGAGAGACACTTGATGACATCTAAGTCATGATTCCTGTGCTTGAGGACCATGGAGGCCATAGGAAGAGACAACAGAATTTTAATATGATGTGGTTCATGGTGAGATAAGGAGCAGAAGGTGTGAAAGAAGCATGGGAAGGGTTGCTATTCTAACAGGGAGGTTCTCTACCAGGATGGGCGGTGGGGAAGACCAGCAGGCATATTGGATGTCTACAAGTGTCATGTTCTTAGGTAAGGGCTGTGGAGACCTCCTCTCTGTCAGTCTTGTAATAGCCATGCGAATGAATTATCATTTGTAGATGACATAACTGAGAGTCACAGACTTCAAGCAGTCTAATCAAAGCTTCATAGTGAGTTGTAGAGCTAGAATTGGACACAGTTTTATAATATTGCCCACTTATATTATTGTCTCATGTTCATATATATGTACACACACATATACATATATGTTTGAATGTTGCCAAAAAGGAAAAAAGAGAAAGAGAAAATCAAGCAACTTGGAAGGTTGATTTGTAGTTATTGCTTTAGTGTGCTGGGACTCAATTAGGTGCCTGGAGTTTGTCACTCGGCCCTGTGGTTCTGGTGCCTTTTCTTCTTGCTCTATACTTTTGCTGCTTACCTAAGAGTCAGAGGAAAAGCTAACAGGGACATTTCTAACACACTTGAAGGAAAATGTAGATGATCTGAGTTCTCAGCTGCAAAAGGACCTCTAGGTGGGAGAGATCAGATTTTTGGGCAGACATACTCACTTTGCTTCCTGAGTTGTAAGCTGCCAAGATGAACATTTTTGCTGTTAAAGAGAAAAAAAGAAGTCTTCAACTTACTGGAGCCCAAGAGACAATGTTTTCATTTGAGAAAGGATGTATATACATGGACCTACCCATGGCAAGCCCCCACTAATAAATCTACCCTTTGTTCCCAGGATAGAGTTCTAACTTCTTAGCATGGCCTACTGAGCCAGCTGCCTTCTGCTGCCTCATCTCCTGCCCTTGCTAATGCCACAGCTGTAATGAAATGCTTGTCCTTCCCACAAAGGCCCACGCTCTGGGCCTTTCATTCAATGTGCCTTCTTCCTGTCATGCGTCTTTTCTCCTTTTCGTCTGATGGCTCCTATATATACTTTGAGTTTTGTTTTTTATTTAGAAAATTGGAAATGAAATGTTTAATTTCAGAAACTGAATTCACCATTTATAAATACACTAAAACACAGTCAATACAAATTTAGATTAAGCATTGATATGATATTTTAACAAAGTGACAACTTTTCTAAAAGGTCATAGGCAAATGAATGTTTTGTCTCACCCAGAATATTTTATTGATTTGTACTGAGAAAGCAAACTTTCTCTTTCAGCTTTTTTTTTTTTTAAAAACAACTTCTGAAGACATATTGTTAAAAGAATCTAAGAATGATTCCTCATTCTGTGCCTTGAGATCTCAATACTTAATTGGCACACATCTGTGAACACCTCCTATGAGCAAAACCTTGTGGTATGCATGGGGGAGGCAGTGATGCGTAAGACACAGTCCTTGACCTCAAAGAGAACTTCAAATGTCACCTTCTCTCTGAAAATGCCTTTAATCCCTTTGGTGATTCCCCAAGCACACTCTTAGGGTCTTTATTTTATCACCAACTACAGGGCGTTGCAGGTATTCATGTTTGTGTCTGACTTCCTTATCATTTTATGGGGATAGAGACCACACTGGACTTGTTCATTTTTCATATTCACAATACCTGCTCATGTCTGGGTCACAGTCAATACATATTGAAAAATAAATGAATTAATGAATGAATAAATGGATAAGTCAATGCAGCTTTTTGGGGCTTAGGTATGTGGATCTTCCTGAAATACATACCTCGCAATAGAGGATCAAGAGAGCCATGTCGGTATTCTTTATGGAAGCTCTCTGTGAAGATTTCTCTCCTCCTCTGCAGTCTTTTAGTGGAAGAACAGGTTTTTGACAAACAGCCAGCAAACCTGACCGAGTCAGGTTGCTTTCTTTAAGAAGATTAATGAATAAGGACTTAAGAGAAGGGTTGGGTGAACTGGTTACCAACAAGTAAGAACCAGCCAGAAGCTCAACCCTATTTCAGGAACAAACCAAATCAGGATCTTAATGGTTGAGCTTGGCTTGGTTCAATTAATCCTTCTCCTGGTCTTTGTGCCTTTTCTGCTCCCACACCCACCACAGTCTCTTTCACTCATCTCTGTTGAATCATGAATCACAACATGGCAGTACCACCATTCTCTGTCTTCTGTTGGGTCTGGTATTTTCCACACTTCACTGTCCTATGAGGATAAGAGAGGACTGGGGGTGGAGGGAGAGTCTTAGATAAATAAACCATTTCGAGTCTTTCAGAAAGAAGGAAGCTGAGTGGGCCTTGTGATTCATGGTGAAAGAAAGATGTGGAGGAGGGAAGAGGGATGGGTTGGATGAGGATCAGAGGGGAAGTGAAGGAGGTTGAGCCATCTTATGGGGAGGGGTGGGAAAGGTGAACCTCCATACCCAGATAAGGTGTGGAAGGTTTGAGGCAAGTGGGTGATGGACTGCAGGCAGGATGGGAGCACCGATTGGTACATTTTACTTCCTCTCCCTGGGCAAATTCCAAGTCAACTTTCAGGATCCAACTTGAACCCTCCTTCCTTGGGAAAGCTTTTGACTTTGTAGTGTCTTCTGAATTGTCAACTTCCTTCGGTTCCCTACTTCACCGTGTCACTTTGTATGCTATTCCATCCTTTCTGCATTGCCTTCCCTTCTAGACGGAGTATCTCAATGGCTGAGACATGCCTCCTTCGTTTTTTTTTTTTTTCTTTAAAGTCTTTATTCATAAGAGAGCATGTGTATGTACACATGAAAGGGAGAGTGAGAAAGAGAGAGAGGAACATTTGGTCATACCATGATCCTTTTCCTCCAGTCCTCAGGCTCATTGCATCTTGGGCACTCATGAACATGCCTGGCATGCTTCAGACTGACCAGGTCAGGGATTTAAACAGTGGTTTCTTTGTGGAATCCAGCTTTTCTTTTTTTTTTGGAGAGTTTTTTTGCCATAGGGCGCGTGTGCTCACCAGACAGACAGAGAGAGACAGAGAGAAAGAAAGCGAGAAATCACTCCCCAGGGGGAATGACCACGCTGCAATCCCTTCTCCTCCATTCTTCTCTTGGGATCTTGGGCACACATACACACACGCCTGGAGAGAGTTTCAAGCCACCAGGTCCAGAACGTGAACCGCGGTTGACTACATGGGAGTCCAGCGATATAGCCATTACACTAACTGCTGGTCCCATGTGGAACCCAGCTTTTCTTGAGCAGTGCATTACTGGTGCACCATGGAACCGGTTCCCTCCTTCACTACTGTATTCCCAAGCAGGATCTAGCACACTGACCATCTTTTCCTAACTCCAGATTGAGTCATGTGGCCTGGCACAGTATTCACCACATGGTCTGAATGAGGCATAGAACATCTGAAATGAGGACCATCCTGGAAAATCTGGGACACATGGTGAAAACGTGCCTATGACGCCTTGTGTACTAAGAGTCAGCGGAATTTAATAGTATTTGTTTTATTGCTTTCCCCCCCAAATTCCTGGGTTTCTGCCTTTCCTCATATGAAGATGCATTTTGCTGAAATGATTCATTTAAAAAAGTTCCTGCAGGCCAAACAAGAAGAGGCATGCACTTAAGTTTCGAATGGAAATGCATGGTGTGGGAATCTGGGGTTTTGGTTCCAGTTTAGTTTTTAATAAGTTCAGCTAGTTGTTTTTAAACCCCCTTTTGTAACCAGGACATCAGATAAAAAAGTGAGTTGTGCCGACAGACCCAGTATGCAATGATTGAGCACAGTAGGCAATACTATTTTACTTAACACTATTTCATTTAGACCCATCATAGGAGAAAGGCAGGTATCAATCACATATATTAAACAGATAAGGAAACCGCTTGGCTCCTTGAGGGACAGAAGTGAGCTTTGCGAGTATCATTCTGAGGCTAACCACCCTCACCACGATCAAGACAGTCAATTAAAACTAAAAAGAACCCTTGTTTGTTGAGCATGTGGGGACAGCAGCTATTCTTGTTGCCTTCTTAAACGGGCAAGAGTCTCTTCTCTGAGACACTGGGGGGCGGTGTGGTACAGTGGATTGAGACTGGAATTTAGAGTGAGGATTTTGATGTAGGTTTCAAAGCTGTGTGACCTTGAGCAAATAAAGCAACCTCTCTGAGTCTCAATTTCCTTACCCCAGAATGGGGATAATCATTGTAAAACCGAACTCATTGAATTTTTGTGAAAATTAGGGCAACGGAAATACTTTTTAAACTATAAAGAGCTAAACATACAATTGTATTATCATTGTAAGTACATCATTTTGGGGGCCCCAAATGGCTTTCCTGAATGGTAATAATGAAAAAATTCCTTCAAAACTCTTGCCTTAATGCTTAACCTCCTTGACTCTTAACTTCTCTCTTGGGGTTTGAATACGTGCTACAGGAGACCACCGCCCAAATAAACGTGTTACCTGAAATGGAAGGGGGAGGTAGTTCACAGTAGTTGGGGGGGGGTGGATGGGTCCATTTATCAGTATCATCTTGTTTTATAACAGGAAAGCAGATTGTTCAGAATCAGGACAGGTGCATTGAGCTGGAGAAGAGGAAAAGATGGAATCTAGGAAAGATGCGTAGATTAGGTGTTCAGGAGGCCAGGTGACCATAAAGTCTCTGGGACCTCTAGGTTTGGGGCCTACACTTTGCTGGAGTGAGAAAGACAGAAATAAAAAGTAATCTTGGGTTAGAAGGGTAAGTATTGAAGATCTGGGAATTTTGGAGTTTCAAGGCAGGGAGGAGCTTTTATGCCCGCTGTTTCCTTGTCTTCAGTAACTCCAGAGTTTTGCCAAATCTGCATTGTCTCTTCCATTACCTTTTACTTGATGGTTTTCTTTGTTTGATGGACTTAAGTAAATTCAGCCTCATATGAATAAAAAAGAAAATCTGTGAGATATTCATGTAACTATTAAAATAACCACCCTGGGGACTGCCCAGTCGTTGATGCGCTAACCGTGTTGGAGACGTGTGTTGCGGATGAACCACCCATCTGAGTACGGATTCTGCTCTGTGACACCCTCAAGAAGTGGTCATCCTTCATCTGTTTGCACATCTCTAGTGACGGGAAGCTCAGTCCTTCTCTTGAGGTGGCTCTGCTAGAAAGTTCTGTAGATTGTACCTAAATTTTCTTCCCCGTAATCCCACCCATCGGCACTGACTTGTGGGTC
The DNA here is from genome assembly GCF_000334495.1 of Tupaia belangeri chinensis. Taxonomy (NCBI): domain Eukaryota; kingdom Metazoa; phylum Chordata; class Mammalia; order Scandentia; family Tupaiidae; genus Tupaia; species Tupaia belangeri. The sequence goes on along the minus strand of NW_006159776.1, from coordinate 4,364,626 downwards.
ACAGTCCATTTTCACTTCCCAAGGCAGTACTTGAGAAATCAGGTTCTCCAGTGCCTTATGTAACCAGGTAAGGCTGGGCACTGCAGGTTCTGTTTAGTGTTCCTTTACTGACACGTTCTCAAGCGTCCTTGACATCTTTTGTCATTGTTCTCTTAAAAGATTCAGAACTATGATTAATAAACCTGCCTTGCCTCAGGTTTCCAGCCTTTTTGTAGTAGTAAAATAAAAACATCCTGCACTGAAAAAAAAAATGAAGACTCAGTTTTAGGATCATCTTTTAAAATGCAACTTCCAGCTTGGAACACAATCCTGTAGGTCTGGTCTGGACAAGTAAGGACAAATGAGACTGTCCCCTCTCATTCTAGATGTGCTACCACTATTGCTACAGCTTCATCATGCATCCCCCCGATGGTCAGCAGAGCTGGTGTCTCACAACAAGCAGCTGCATTCTCACCTGCCCCTGACGCCAGTGGAAGGCATGTGTGGGCTCATTGATCACTGCCTTCTTCAAACCTCTTTGATTATGTAGGCATCTTAATAAAAAGATATTAAGCATGCATTTCTAATATCTATTTATTTATTATAAATTATATAATGGGCAAATACATATACTTAATACATGGTACCTGCAAAATGTAGAAATTTAAAAGTAAGAGATCAATCAACGAGAAAGAGAAATTCTAATACATCTGCCCTCACCTTATTAAATTGTCTTGCATCCCATCTGTGGGTGTTCACGGAGGACACTAAATGTCTTCCTACTAAGGGAAGCACATTTCCATATGGAAGTATCAAACCCCGAGTTGTGGTTACCCCAGTAGGAGGGTCTAATTCACTGCTTTTTAAACTTCCCAGATGATGACAGTGGCACTCTTGGGTAGGCACACAAAAGAACCAGAATGAAGGAGAAAGGGGTCATCTCCACCCTACCTCATTCAATTACCCCCCCACTGCTTTTTCCACATTCCCCCTCCCATTTACCGTTTCCATACAGCTACCTGTTCCTTCTACTCTATATATTCTGCGCACTTCACTTAAAAAGGCCATCAGTGTCTTTGGATACACAGAAGTGTAGTGACACACTGAAGAGGAAATTATGTTTTGGGTCCCAGAAGAGAGGAGAAGTGTTTTTTTTTTGTTGTTGTTGTTCGTTTGTTGTGTTTTGTTTTGTTTTTGGAGAGGTTTTTGCTATAGGGTGTGTGCACTCTCCAGAAAGACAGAGAGAGGAGAAGTTTTTGGACTAAGATTCCTTCCAACACACAAATCTCAACAGATAAACTGGAAGAGATTCTGGCCTTGGGTGTGAATTCAGAAAAGCATGAACAGATTGTAGGCAATTGTGTATTCACATGAGAAGAGAGGTTGGGGCAACTGGAGGCTTTACCAGGACAAGAGGGTAGGATTCTCAGAATGGCACTTGGGTGGTTTAGGAAGGTGTAATGGGCTCGACAGAGGAAGATTTGTTAGTGGTCAGAACTGTCTAAGGGTCAGCCCAGCTGCCAGGAAAAGAGTGCTTTTCTGTTCTTGGAAAAGTTTAAGGGTGACCTGAATAAACAGCAGGTGGAAGGTGGTGGGAGCTGCTGGGTCCCAGGCTGGCAGTCGGGGCTAGCAGGCTGCCAAATTCCCAGGAATCCCCAAACCCTGAGTTTCTAGGAGAGTGGGATTTGACTGTGAGTACTTGAAGCCCTCCTGCTCCCTAGTCTTTCCCTCAGGGGATTGCCTCCTCTCCCTGGACATCTCCACTTCTTCTGAGAGGCACAGGGCTGCCGCCTTCTTTTACAAAGCCAGGACATAATAGGGCAGGTTGATCTGGAGCACTTATGGTATGGCAGAGAGCTGTGGGTGGACTGCCACAGATCATTATTGAAGCCCACCTAGTGGACTGTGCACAAGCTTTTTTTTTTTTTTTTTGGAGAAGTTTTTGCTATAGGGCGTGTGCGCTCGCCAGACAGAGTCATAGAGATAGAAAGCGAGAAATCACCCCCCACGGGGGATGGTCACACCGCAATCCCTTCTTCTCCATTCTCCTCTCGGGATCTTGGGCACGCACGCACACGCACCCGGCGTGAGTTTTAAGCCACCGGGTCTGGGACGCAAACCACGGTCGACTACATGGGAGTCCAGTGACATAGCCATTACGCTAACTGCTGGTTCCCAACTGTGCGCAGGCTTTGAAGAGAAGCTTCACCTACAACCCTCTTTTGCCCTGAGGACTCTCCTGCTCAGTACCTCTTCTTTACATTCATTAAGAAGGGTGTCAATTGAGGACCTGGGAGTACCTTTCCTCTTTCTTGAAGGCAGGAAGAAAGACATTAGGACATTCCCTATAGGCCAGACACCTTGTCTTGGACTGCCTTATATGCTGTAGAGACTGGTTAACACAGTCTGCATATGCCTCAGAAATGGCTTGGCGATACATTTGTCCCTGCTGCAATCTTGGGCCCTTGTCATTCCTCCCCAGAATGGTGACAAGAGCCTCTGGCTACTTGACCTCTTGGTATTTAGGCTGTTTCCTCTAGATCATCCTCCCCAAAGTGATCCTAGTGATCACAGGACCAAACCGCACTGTAGCCCATGTTACTTGGCATGATGTAACAACTGTGATGACTTCAGTCCTTCACAGCTCAATGCCTAGAGCCTCTCCTGCCTCCTTGCCGTCCCTGAGCCCCTCCTCTCTCATTGCTCCCTCAGAGTGCCCCTGCTATGGGAACTCTGGACCTTTGGCTATGAGGTTTTTCAGAATGGTTTTATCCACCTTTTCTGCTTGGGAAACTTCTAATCTTCTCTTAAGACCTTCTTAAATATCACATTTTTCTGTGCAGTCTTCCTTGACTCTCCAGGGAGAGTGAGAACTCTCTCGGAGCTACCTGCAGAGTCCTTTTGAGCCAATACTGTGCTGTACTGATGATCAGTGTTGAGTCTGCCTCTGTGGCTCACATGCATGCTCACCAACAGCGTAGACTGAGACGTGCTTACAGTGGCTTCATGTGCATGCAGACGTATTGGTCAAAGGAAAGAATGATCAAACTCTGTAGCCTGTACTTCATTTCATCTGACTTTCTCACCATCCTATAAAGGACTCCGCTTTAGGCTTTCCCATTAAACGTCAGGTGAAATGGCCTCCAATTTTCTTCCTTTTTTATTATTTCATTTGATTTATTATTATCATAATTTTTTAATATTACATTTAATCACGTGTATCTTTATGGTATATTACATTTCTTTTTCCAGCATGATTACCATGCATATCAGTCAAGACAAAGACATTACTATCCACATCATTATCATCATCAAATAGCTTTTCATCATTTTTTTCAGATTATTATTATTATTTATTCTCATTTTAAAACATTCAATCACTATATATAATTTAGCTTGTAAAGAGAATTTACCCAACATGAAATACTTCTCAGACCAGTCCAGTTGAGAATACTATACCCAATTTTCTTTAGGGCTATTGAGAGTATAGCCTAGAGAGGACTGTATAGTTTCCAGGAACTGCCATAACAAAATACTACACGCTGGGTGACTTAACCAAGAGAAACTGTTTTATGTTTCTGGAGATTAGAATCTTAAGATCAAGATGTTGGCAGACTTTGTTTCCTTCTAGTGAGAGAGAATCTGCTCTATGCTTCTAGTCTAGGTTCTTCTGGATCTTCATTTTTATTTTCTGGCCCTTTAATTTTTATAAAGCAAAAAATACAGATTTTGTTGTTTTTAAAGAGAACTCTACATTCTTTTGTCTGTTACATGTTTCTTCCCTTTGCCTGCTGTTTTTATGGGCAACTTTAAAAATTCCCTATCCTGTGGAGGCATCACCCTCTCCATCTCTGCCTTTGGCTTCACATGGTGTTCTACCTGTGTTTATGTCTATCTCCAAATATTCCCTCTTTATAAGGACAGTAGTCATACTGGATCAGCATCCACTCTAATAATCTCATTTTAACTTGATTACTTCTAGAAGGACACTGTCTCCAAATAAGGTCATATTCTGAGACACTTGAAGGTTAGGACTTTAATATATAAACTCCGAGAGAAACACAACCTGACTCTTAACAAATACCGAGTCCTTAGGCATGTATCTTTGCCTCTCTGAGTGTCCACATTTGCAGAATGGGAGGAGTAGGCTAGCAGGATAAACCCTGGGACTTTATCATTAATACCTTGTCTTTCATTTTTGAAAATTCAGTGATAACAAATATTTATTGAATGCTTACTACATCCCAGGTTCCTGGAACCTGTGCTCTGTAAGTTGAATCCTCTAGATGGTTTTTTATGAGACACAATGAAGTGTCCATGACATATCTGTGGTCGGCATCTTCAATGGAACCTGTGTCATTCGACTGGGGATCTGCCTCATCAGCTACTTGAATATTGGTTTCACAATCTGAAGAATAGACCCGTGGCTGCCAAGTTTAAATCTTAGGCATGATCTAATTATGAAATCTGTTTGGAAATGCTATGATTGAGCTACTTTGCTCAGTTATTCTCCAATCCCATGTTTTGGCTTCAGGAGGCTCAGGCAGTAGTTGGAAAGGAAGTAGTAGCACATACCTCCTAGGCACCTAATTTGTTCAAAACTGAGCCTCCTTCTAAATGTGCGTAACACAGCCAATATCCCTGGACATGGGACAGGGCACCTTTTGGAGTGGTTGGTGAGCCAGGTCCCTTTGCATTGTCATAAGGGCCAAGGTCTCCCTCCTCTATTGTTGCATCTACCACAAAGCTTCCACATATCCAGTGCTCACCATGTGCTCGAGGCTCTGTGCTAAGCACCTTAAATGCTTTATCTTGTTTAATCTTCACTAAGCCTTGTGGGATATGAACTATTACTATGACCATTTTTCAGTGAGAAACGGAGTGGCTGACTTGTTAACCAACTTGTCTGAGGTCCTACTGTTAGTAAGGGGTCCAGCAGGATCTCAAATCTAGGTCTATGGGGTCAGCAGATGGCATAGCAGTTATGTCACTGGACTCCCACAGGGCCCACCAAAGTTGGAGTCCTGGGCCTTGTGGCTTGAAAATCATGCTGGGCTCATGTGCATGTGTGCCTAAGATCCCAGGAGGAAAATGGAGAAGGGATTGCAGCGTGACCATCCCCCCTGAGGGGTGATTTTGTACTTTCCCTCTCACTGTCTCTATTTTTTTACCCTGGCTAGCACACATGCCCTTAGGCAAAATCCTCCCCCTCCAAGAAAAAAAAAACCCAGATTTATTTGATCCTTAAGTAGAGGATTTTATCTTTTGCCCTCCTGTCCTCTCCCATTTTTTTTTTTGTTGTTGTTTAATGCCAGAATGTATGTGCCAGAAAGACAGAGAGAGGCAAAGTGTCCCTCCCTTCCCCATTTAACTGCTGTGTGTAAGGTCAGCACTCTTTCTCTTTTAAATAGAAATTGTAAATATTTAAGTTGAATATTGTGATATTGTGATGCTTTGATATACAGGGCAAAATGATTACTGTAGTCAAGATAGTTAATATATCTACCTTCTTATGTTATTGCTTTGTTTTTTTATGTGTGTGATGAGGTTACCTAAAATACTTTTTAAAGCAATTTCCAGTATACAACACAGTATTATTAACTATAGTTACGTGCTACGTGTTGGACTCTAGACTTATTCACTCTATATAACTGCGACTTTGTACCCTGTGACCAACTTCTCCCCATCCACCCAACTATGGGGTCTTCTTCTCTGTCAGAGATTGATGGCCTGAGGTGGCACTGGATGTTGTTTCCAAATGACTACCAACTGGCTTGGCTGTCTCCACCTTCTCAGCAGGGGTCCAGGGTTGTCATGTGGGACAGGTCCAACCGTTGGCGTTCTGTACAGGTGCATGATGACACAGGCATGATGCAGGTGTTTAACCCAACCAGTGGAAAAATGAATGTGCGCCTTCAGCAGTCTGCTCATTAAGTGAAATACAGGGCTATTAGACTATCTCTGCTTGTGAAACCCTTTGTCTGTCGTGAGATCATTGTTCCTTCTTATGCAATCAGCTTCTTTAAGGAAAAGGACCTGCTCGCGTGTCAATTTGAGTTTTTACTTATTCGTCACACTGCCTATTCATGCTGAGTAAGTTTTAATTGTCTTTGAAATTGAGCGAATAACCCAATGCTGGCGATCTGGGTGTGCTAACCTCTCTCGCCACACTGCTGCAGCATGCACTGACTCCAGGCCAGGGCTAGTTTTCCACCAATCCGTTGCGTGCTGCTGAAGAAAGAGTTCTGACTCAGTCTCCATGAGACTCTGTGGTTCTTCCTTTTCCACAAGTATCTGGAGGCCCATGTGCCTGCCCAGGCATATTACAAACCTCACGCATCAGGAGCATGTTTGCAGTCACTGTTCAAAACTCTCCGTCATTTGTTTGGTGAAATAAACAGTGTGGGGAAGGAGAAAGAGCTTTGGAGTCTTTCAGGATTGTGTTTGGGTATCCTCTGCCCCCTGACCTGGGCTGGGTCAGATGACTTATTTCCACAAACACACAACACCCTACACTTCTTTCTATCATAGCCTACAACAGGGGTTATTGAAATCCCTAGGCCATGTACCTGCCTCCTTTGCCGAATTTGGAGTTTCTTGAGCACAAGAATCATTTATTTCTTCCTTAGCCACAGAATCCAGAATGAAGCCTCACACCTGGGAGCAACTCACTCATGGCTATTGAACTCATAAGGAATTGGACAGATTTCTACTTACACTTTAGCTGGGCTGTTAGCTTGTTGTGAAATTTCTTAATCAGTTCTCTGAGTTTCACTTTCCTTTTCTAAAAATTAAGGTAATAATATGTAACTGAATGTTGCCTTTCTATGTGCCAGGCCTGAGTGATGTCATTTTTAACTCTCATAGCCACCCTATGAGTATTAATGTTAACTCTATTTTCAGTTAAGGTCACTGAGGAACAGAGAAGATAGGCAATTTTCCAAGCTCAATTGATAAATGGGTGGTCAAGATTTGGACTCCGGCTGTCTGATTCCAGACCTGCACTCTCAGCTGCCATAGCACGGGTTCTCAACTGGAGGCTTTTGTGCCTCCTTAGTTACATGGGCACTCCTAGCTTTCCAGGGGTAAATTGGCAATGTCTGGAGACAATTTTTGTTGTCACAAATGTCAGGAGGAGGTACTACTGGCATCTAGTAAGCAGAGGCCAACGGGCTGCTAAATGTCCTACAATTCACAGGACAGTCCCTACAACAAAGAATTATTTAGTCCAGAAAGTCAATATTGCTTCTTTTGAGACTATACTGCAGTGCTTCAGTGAAATCAAGTTTGTTACAAGCCAGGCCCAGAATAAGTCCAGAATAAATGGTACTTCTTTGTCAAAGTTCACAGGTCACAGCCCAGAGAAGAATCATCCAGTCTCCAGTTTTGTTCAGTAAATTTTGTTCAAGTTTTTTTTTTTTTTCTCCCTTTAATGGTTTCCGGCTGCTTGGCATCTCTGACTTGGGAGTTCCTTTTTTTGTGAGATGTGCTGACAGTTATCAAGAGTCAGGGCAAAACTCTCCTTGGGAGAAGTCCAGCTTCTCCGTGATCTGGCGAGATCAGACATTCCACATAGAATGCACACCTTCCTGGCTTCTGATCTCACAGCATCATGACTCGGGATAGTCAAGGTTTGTACGAAGGTTTTCCTTTCATGGGAACTGATGTTTCTCACCTTTTGCATGGAAGGCCTTGTAAGGGTGCTTGCTATTGTCATTGAGGCCTTGACATGAATGCAGTCATGTTTCTGGCCCTTGAGAAAGAGTGAACTGAAGCGTGGCGTTCATCTGGAGGAGTGACCACACCTTGAATGAATGACAGGATAGGATAGTGAACTGTGAGACCATGGCTTTCCCATTAGCTTACCAGGACAAGTGCTAGGCATTGACTTCTTTCACTGCCAGTGTGAGGGCCTCCTGCCTGCCTTATAAAACTCTATGGGGTGGTAGATGGTGACACGACAGTATCATGGCACTCTGGGAGGCTGACCCACATGGTAAGGTTCCAGGTTCATGTCTGGGGACAACCCTGCATACCTGGGAGCATCTATTCCCATGATCCAGGGCTACTTGGAGTTGGGGTGGATCTTGGCATGAAGATTCTGTTGAGGATGCCTGTCTCTCTGTCTCTGTTTGTCTCACTCATGGAAGAAATAAATAAGCAAAGATTTAAAAAAAAAAAAGCTCTATAGAATGATCTTTTTGCAAGCTGGCATTAGTGATCTTTTCACGTAGAAAAGAAAACTAGAAACTGGAGGGTAATGACAAATTGAGAATGCACTCCTATGCATACCAGGGAGTGGGGTCTTGTTTCCTTTTAAATTCACATTGTTCTATATAGAGTATGGAACTTCAGCAATATAGAGTAGAGTTAACTTAGAATAATAGTACTTTGAGCAGTGAAAGAATGTTGAATTTCTGTTGAAAACTTACTCACAGCCTTGCCTGGGTCTTGATACCCAGTACAACATTTTCTAGCCATGAACCTGAGGAGGTTTGACTTAAAATGTTCACCAATAATGGGCAGCACAAATCCACACTGCAGAACCAATGGCAAACAATGAGTTATTATGTCTACCCTAGAATATGAATAACCACAACTGGCTTCTCTGAAGTCTAAGGAAAAGTCTAATTTCAGTAAGGATGTTACCTGGGATTTTGTGCTGAGGAGAATTCATTCTTTGTTAAAGATGACAGATAGAGGGTTCTGGATGGAAGACTCAGGCTGTTGTCCCTCTTTGACGTGTGCATGAAGGAGTCCCTGAGAGGACCTTTACTGTGTGTACTTCGTGTGGGATGAGGCACATTGACCACATGCAGTTCTTATCAGCATGGACAAGGTTCAGTGCTTCTGATTTCACGATAAAGTTAACTGCTTAATCAAGGTGTGTTGCTAGTACGGCTGGTTATGACTGTTGCCTCCCTGCTGCAAATCTGGAAACTTGTTGGCTAAAAAGCAGGAGGGCAGTAGAGCCAATGATAAAGTTCTCCTACAGGGCCTCTTTTCTGAACCAAGTTTGTCACCTCAACTGGACCTGGAAAGCCATGTGTGGTGAGAGGGCATCAAGCCAACAGCAGAGATAAAAGAAACACTGTATGATGGATACGGTGATGCAGGTCAGGAGCATCCGCCCTCAGGAGAGCAGTGGGCTCCAACCCACACTCTGCTGTTCAGGTGTGGAGGCCTCCCCTCCGTTCTTCTGGCAGAATTGAGAGGCAAAACACCAAATGGAAAGGCTGTACATTTTCAAAAGCAGGATAAAGTTCAGGGCTGGCTGCCAGAATTCATATCATGTTCCTTTCGGTGAACTTGACTATTCATAGGCTATTGGGACCTGAGAATTCTAGGTCAGAAAACTCCAAGCTGGAGGCCTCAGGGTACTGTGATATTTGTAGCAGACCTCATCAGCGGCCTGAAATAAGATAACAAATATAGTAGTAACTATAGTTCTTATTGTGTACCAGCCTTACATAAGGTTTTTTATTAATTATTTTAATAATAAAAAAGTTTCTTATTATTTACCCTTTTTTTTATGTGACAGAAATGAGATTCAGGGTGGTGAGTTGACGGTAGATGGTTAGTTAGTGGTGAAACTGGAATTGGAATTGAGGTCTGTCTGTCTTTAAAAAACACGTTTCCTGTCGTTACCTTCAGATTAAACTTAATAGTTAGGGAAAGGCTAAACTATAACATAGTACAGTGGATTAAATAAAATAAAAGTTTATTTAAAATTTTGTTAAATACTAGTAGTCCTGTGGTAGAGAGATGACTCAGGACACGTGGGCATCTCTAGATCCTTAAATGACCTTGGTGCCTTCTTTATGGAATCTAATCCCCTGTTTCTTTTCTTTTTAAAAAAATATTTATTTTATTTATTTTATTCATTATCATCACTTTTTAATTTGATTAGAGAGAGGGAGAGAGAGAAAGTGAAAAAGAAAGCTGCTAGGTCTGGGACTCAAACCATGGTCAGCCATGTGGGAGTCCAGTGCTTTAATCACCACGCCACCTACTGCCCCCTAATCCACTGTTTCTTAGAATATTCTTCTCATGTGCATAATCACTGCCAATATCATATATGCATTCCAACCCTCGGAGGAAAGGAATAAATGAAGGCAAATGATTTCCTTGTAGAAAGTGACTGAAACTTGTATGCCCTTGTCCCAGTGGGCATGCCTGGCTGCTTGAGAGTCTGTGAAATGTGTGAGATAGATGTGATGTGTATTCTGCTAAAACTTTGTGTGATGTGTGTGTATGTATTTTACCAAATAAGAGGAAAGAATGATTTGGGGGGATGTTTAACATTTGCTGATACACAACTCTACATGAAATTAAAAACATACCTTTTCCTCCTTGGAAAAAAATAAAACTCTTGAAAATTCAATTTTACAAGGTACCCTTGATCCGTTCATGCCTACCACTGGGTGGGCACTAATGCTAATGTGAGGCGAGACTCTAGGGTGATAGCGGAGGCTGAGTAAACAATGACCCCAGCCACTGGTAGACTCCTTGCTGGGGGTGGTGGTGGGGGGGTCTCATTAAGTTCTGAGCTTGTCCAGACTTCTTAAGAACTGATCACTGATCACATTCAGCAAATACTCGAATTATCACCTAGTTCTTTGGGCTACTCCAAGTTGAGCACTCTCTCTGGAATTCC
>NW_006159776.1:4342905-4353641 GCF_000334495.1 Tupaia belangeri chinensis | reverse complement strand
TCCTGCTGCTCCTGGAAAATTCCTTACTCTTTGGGTTCCAGGGGTTAGATAGGTAGGTGGGATGGGCTCAGGAATGGTTCTGAAAGTTGTCAAGATGTTCTGCTCATTTTATTCTATTTTTCCAGTGAAGACTAAATAATTAAATAATTCCAGTATTACTGTCTAATGTCTGAGATCAGTTGGGGCAATCTTTATCATTTAGAATGACCTGGAATCTCTTCTGGGAATCTCTTCTAGAGACAAACATGTACCTGAGTTTGAGGCACCACAGATCCCATTCATGCCCTCTTCTTTTGTATCCTTTTCTAACTACTGTGAGAACTAAAGACCTTTAGTTCTAAGAAATCTGAGTTAGTTTCATGCCGTTTTCTCTCTTGATATGGTGGTTGTTTCCTCTCCTCAGGGTCTCCTAATCACCACGCCCTGTCCTGGATTCTCACATACCTCCCTGTAATGTCTAACCCACTTGTTATCAATTCAATCTTTTTGTTGCATCTTCCTCATGGGTAACTTCCTTCACTTGCTATCTGATTCAGGGGCTTCTTGCTCATGTTCTTGATGACCTTTGTTCTTCTTCCTCTCTTTGTTGTGTAGTACAGTAGTCAAAAACTGAGTTTGAGTCAGGTCTTCGTCACTACCTAGCTTTTTTTCTTTTTGATACTCCACCATCTTGTGCAAGATGTCCAACATTGTGTAAGTTTCTTCCTTTGCCAAATCTCAGTTTATCTGTAAAGTTAGGTAGCAAAGTACACATCTTATAAGACTGCTATGAAGCTCATATGAGAACTTGCACCTAAGCTATTTAGCACAGTGACTGGCACGTGGAAGCACTCAGCAGACGTTTGGCTTCCTGGCATCTGAAACCCATCCTGATACTTGGAGAATTCCCTCAGGATGATTTCTGGAAAGGAAGCCATTCCCATCCATTACCCAAGTTGAAAGACCACTTGCTGATTTCCTCTCCCACTGGGAGTGAGGGAGTTGGCTTGACTCATCAGCCCTGGCATCTCACTGTACTACCTGGGGGTATGGGGGAGTATTCTGTTGAATCTGGCAGCAGCAAATATAGCTTGTATTCTGGAACAGCCACAAAAGCTGGGCAGTCGCAGTTTTCTTATCAGATCTTCCTGTGGTGGATTTTGACTGTGGTACAGCTGTGTGGCCCCTTTTTATTCATGCCATTCTCCTCATCTGGTTCTCTAAGCTTCCTAGCAATTCTGGGAGCAATCTCCCTCCTGATTACCACCAAAACTCCTTTTCTGCCTAAATCAGGTTCCTTACAGCTAGAACCCTGGCCAGCAGAGTTTACTGTTATCATTATTGTTGTTACTGCCCTCATCACCGTATGTTGCCATTATTGGATTACTTATCTACCTTCCCTCCTGGACTGTGAACCCACCCTGAATTTTCCCTGGCACAGTACTGGCTCTAAATAGTCTTGTCCAATGAGCATATGGACATCTACTAGTAGATGAGGAATGAATGAAGGAATGTGTAGATGAGTCAAATAATTGCTCAGTGCTTATGACAGTTGTTGTAAAATTTAAAAGTTGGAGTTGAGGTGGCCTGAATAATAACAGAGCAAAGGTCAGAAAAATGTACTATTCTTTCTGCTAGATATTTTAATATTAGAAGGTTTAAGTGACCCATTTTTTCAGGCTGAAAAAAAATTTACAAATAGTTATTGAGGATCCTAGATTGACACATGCCTTTCCTTATCCTGGTTGTAGCAGGTTCTCTCTAGTGGTAACCATAACCCGTTATATGAAGTTTTACCCTTTATGATGTATGTGAATACCCATCCCTCACAAAAATGCAGCTGTCTCAAATGTAGCTTGTTGACGATGACTCACTCAGGAAATAGCAGAGATAAAGCTCAAACTAGGTCTCCTAAGCTCCAGGTACCGTGCTCTTGCTATTTTACTTTCTCACCCAAGGAATAGTATATTGACAATAGGGGCTGTTTTTAGAGGGTGCTTTCTCCTAAGTAAGGAAATAGAATTTTTGTCATTGAAGGCACTAATTACATTATCTTGGACACTCTGTTGGCATCATATCAAGAAGGGTTGCACATGTCATAGTCCAGGAGCTATGCTTGATGTTTTGAAATGTAGATTGATCATTAGAAGAGCCCAGAAGATTGTAGTATATATGCTTTATAACATAATGAAACAAACCAAAATAATTTTTGAGGATAATACACTAAGAAGCATTGGCCAAGGATCCATATGGATTTTTTAGAACACTTCCCCAAGGAGATGTTCTTGAATGATTATTTTTCTCCCTCTCATATTAGTTCAGTGCCCCTAGTTTTAGTTCTGATATCAATACTACCCACATCTCTGTGTTCTTTGTAAGAAATGTGCAGATTCTCAGGTCAGCAAATGGTGTGGTGGTTAAGACACTGGACTCCCGTACAGTGAACTGTGGTTTAAGTCCCAGACATAGCAGTTTGAAAGTCACAGCAGCTGTGTGTGTGTGTGGGCCCAAAATCTCAAGAGAGGAATAGAGGAGAAGGAATTGAGGTATAGCCATCTGCCTGGAGGTGATTTCTCTCTTTCCTTCTTTCTATCTCTGTCTGTCCCTGTCTCTGGCGAGCGCATGAGTCCTATGGCAAAAACAAACAAACAAACAAAAAAACAAAAAACCCAAAAAGCAAACACCCCCCCCAAACTAAAAATAAATAAAATTTAAAAAAAATGCAGATTCTGAATCCTGTCATGCCTGACAGGAATGAACTTTAATCACAGTGGAGTGCAGAAACCTACAGACTGGAACTTTTTCATAATCATCTCCATTTTATTCCACAGCCGGTAACTAGAAGGAGATGTGAGTGGCTAGGGATTTCTTACAGAGGAATATCGAGGAAATTGCACTAATTTCTGCGATGTGCATGATTCCTTTTGAATAACATGCCACTTTACATTACTAGGAAGCATTTACCTTGGCCCTTGGATCATTCATTTTTGGCAGAAAAATTAAGACGAATGCATCCGACAGGCGTAGAATGTTTTGTTGAGGAAAATATAAACTAGTAAGGCAAATGTTACTTTTGCTTATTCACTTAGTCACCATTCAAAGATTCATTTGTATCTTCTTCATAGCACCTGTCAGTTCATGATGGTAGCATGTTGATGCAGACGCATCTGTTTGCTTGTTTATTATTTGTCCCCTTCATCTATTCTGTTTTACAAAGTACCTGCAGCACCTGGGGCCATCTCTGACTTCATAAAAATTGGTTGAATGAATGAGCTAATGACTTAAAGTAAATTATTGAATCATACTGGAATCTTGATACCTAAATTCAGCATGCCCATAGGAATATGTTGAAAGAAATACTAAAAGCAGACTAAGAAAATGACATGTGATTAAATGAGCAATATGAATTCTGCCTCTATTATCTTCTTTGTCAGAGCTATGTTTCCTTCTCTGTATACTGGGAATAAAGGTAGCTACCTGACAGGTTTTTGGGAGGATTAACGTTAATGCACACTCATATGGGTGGCATATAGTAGTAAGCTGCTCAATGAATATTAACATGAGATAATGATGGAGGTAAAGGAAGGTGTGAGGATGGTCAGTTCATGGGCTGAACAGTACGTTTTCATGGGAATTCTGCTTCCAGTCCTCAAGTCTTACATTTGTATGTTTCTTCACAGTTCACAGAGCTCTTACTTCATTGCTTTATTTCACCAAATGCTCACTCACCACAGTCTTGCCTTGTGATTGTAATTAGTCCTGTTTCATAGATGGGAGTCAGAGGTAGGTCTTTGATTAATTTATTTTTATTTTTTATTTTTATTTTTATTTTTTTGCTATAGGGCATGTATGCTTGCCAGAAAGACAGAGACAGCGAGACAGAAAGTGAGAAATCACCCCCTTCAGAGGGGATGGCCATGCCACAATCCCTCCTCCATTCTCCTCTCGGGATTTTGGGCATGCACGCACACGTGCCCGGCATGAGTTTAAGTCACCTGGTCTGGGACTCGGACTGTAGTCGACTACATGGGAATCCAGCGACATAGCCATTATGCCAACTGATGGTCCCGGGCTTTGATTAAAATGTGAAGTTTCCCAAAATGCCTTTAAATGAGCAGATCCTGAACTTCCTGAGCAAGCTTCTCATCTCGTCATCCCTGCTACTTGGCCAGGCTTGCAGCCACTTTTGTGTTGTTTGTGGAATTCAGACCAAGAGCTCCTTGAGAGCAGAGACCATCTCTATTGCTTTACTTTGCAAATTCCAGATGCTGTCTGGTTACTCATGTGTTTATTAGAAACAGGATCACATAAAATGTTGCATACCTGGTTTGTTTACCATAGATTTAAGCACATTTGCAGGCAGTTTCATTTCCCTCTGCCCCCACCTCATCTCTCATCTCCTACTACTGCCCTGGACTCTGTTGTGCCTCTGTGTCAGCCAGTGGACTTTGTGGGAAAGGAAGGCAGACAGAAGGTGCTTAAAGGGAGGATGGGGATGTCAGCTCCAAGGTACCCAGTCTCCTATCTCTCCCCTGCATCTCAGTTACAAAACACCAGATTTAAACCTTGCCTACTACAGGGAGCATCACCAAAAGGACAATCTGGTTAATTCATAGATTGAAAATACAAGAAGCAAGGGCAAGAGAAACTTCAGGTTGCAAAGTACCAAAGAGATCTGAAGGGACAGAACTCCTGCCCTCTTAGCCTGTGATATAATAGGTAATTGTTCTGCTATTCTCTCCAGCATGTGGGACTCATAGTTATTTCTTTCATTTCTGAATGTTTCTGGTGAACAGCAGCTCACTTAGGAAGGCAGATTAGAACTGGTTAAGAGCATGCATTGGAAAGCCAGAAAAACCTGTGTTCAAATTCTCAATCTCTAAGGTGACACATTTTCTTAATGTTTCTAGCTAAATGACCTTAGTCAACTTGTATAACTTCTGCAAATCTGTTTCCTTATCTCTACTGCACAGATAAAGCAATGCTTTTATCTGAGGTTTTAATGAATGTTAAACTGAATCCTGTTCTCAGGATGAGTGAAACCTAGCTTCACAGGAGCACAGTCTGTATGTGGTAGACTCCAACTAAGTGACAAGTATTCTTACCTCACAGGAATTTTACTCATCCTTTAAAAAAGTAGTTTTCATTGTCAAAATATTTTTTTTCCCCCGGGGGTGTGTGTGTGCACCATTCCTGGAAGTACTGTAATACCAGGTCGATGCGTGGAGTGGACGGAGCAAGCTCCTATTCCATCTCCTATTTCCAAAAATCCATTTAATATATTGTCCTTGGATAGAGGACGTATCAGATATTAAACTGATAAGAACAGATACTACACTTGATCTTAGCCAAAAGGCTGAGAAGCGATATTTTTTAAGCCATAAAGTTGCTTATATTTAAGCATAATCTGTAAGAGAGCAATAATGGTACTTTGTCTAAGGAAATTATTCTACAGAACAAAAAAGATAAAGGTCTGGCTCCATGGCTTGGTAGTTAAGAACGCTCTATCCCACATAGCCAACCATGTGGTTTGAAACCCAGCTCTGGTGGCTTAAGAAACACACTGGGTGAATGTGTACGCATAAATCTTGACAGGGTGAGTGGCTTAAGAAACACACTGGGTGAATGTGTATGCATAAATCTTGACAGGGTGGGGAAATGGAGGAGAAGGGATTGGGGCATTACTATGCCTCATAGGGGGTTGCTTTCTCCCTTTCCTTCTCTCTGTCTCTCTCAAACTTGTGTACCATCTGGCAAATTATAAAAAAATAATATATATACATATAGCATTAAGGAGGTTGTGGCACTACTGTTTATTTTGTTGTTTTTAGAGAAAGCTTTTTGCTATAGGGTGCGTACGCTTGCCAGAGAGAAACAGAGAGAGAGAGACTGAGAGACAGAAAGTGAGAAACTACCCCCCGGAGGGGACGGCCATGCTGCAATTCCTTCTTTGTTCTTTTCCCAGGATCTTAGGCATGTACACACATGTGCCCAGCATGAGGTTTAAGCTTCTAGTCTGGGACTTGAACCATGGCTGACCATGTGGGAGTCAGTGACGCAACCATTACACCATCAGCTGGTCCTTGCACTACTGTTTATGATAACATTTTTGGGGACAATTGGTGGCATGGAGTTAAGGCAGCTGGATTCTACATGGCCATCAGCGCAGTTTGAGTCTCAGAACTGTTGGCTAGAAACCACACCAGATGCATGTGCATGCATGCCCAAAATCCTGAGAAGAGAATAGAGAAGGGAATGTAGTGTGACCATTACTCCTTCCCCTGCCTGGGTGGTGACTGCTCACTCTCTCTCTCATCTCTCTCCCCCTCCTCTCTCGCTCCCCCTCTTCTCTCTTGCCCTCTTTCTCTTTAGCAAGCGCACATGCCCTATAGCAAAACTTAAAAAATATATATATGTATACACACACACACATATATACATATATATATACATATATATATGTATATATATATACAAACATTTTTGAATAAAGTCTAAGAAAGGCTTAAAAAGCTGTATTCTTTTAAAAAAGAATTATTTACTTAATATTACTATTTTAATTTGCTATAGGGCAAATGCATGTGTGTCAGGGGGTAGAAAGTGGGAAACTGAGAATCCAAGCTGTCAGGTTCGGGACTCATACTTTGGCCATGTGGGAGTCCAGTGCCTTAACCACCACACCACATGCTGGCCCCATAAATTCCTACTGTATTCTGAGTAGGAAAAAAAGGCTTTAAAAGCCTCATAACAAAGATACACAAATTATCTATTATGAAAGATATTATTTATCTTGTATAATTACAATAAAGTTCATGAAGCAAGACAGGTAAAACTTACGTTATATTTAACATGCTACATCCGAAATTGTAATTACATTAGGATTATAAAAGTATAAATACTTTCTATTTTCTTTTACTTGTGTATATTTTCTGTTAGTTGACTCTTTATATCCTTAGAAATGTAAAATTCAGAATAGTTTGAAAGTGGCACAATTAAAAATTAATTTTCTAAAAAAATTTCATGTATGTGGGCAAGAATTGGTGGGAAAAACAAAAATATCCAAAGGATATTTTTTAATGCTGATAAATGTCAGAGTGTATCCACATACACACAGACACACACATATGTATATATTTCATTTTATTTTTTTAAACATTTTTCTCTCATTTATTTAATGTAGAGTCCATAATTTTTTTTCTAAAGAAACTCTGTCTCTTGAATAAGTTGGTGGCCTCCAACTAGATCTTTACCCTTCACATCTTGAAGAACCATGCTATATTTCACACTCCATGGGACATTGTCTAAATCAGTGGGTCACTTTGGTACCTAGAAAAGGATTTACAAGTTGGCACAGCTATGAAGACAGAACAGTGCTTCTCTGATGTCTTGTGCTTTCTTTGATGAAGAGTAAAGAACTAGACAAAGAAAAGTAAGGACAAGCAAGTGAAATCTACCTTCACAGAAGATATGCCTTTAAGCACTGAGGCTTCTCACCTGCCTGAGCAAATTTTTAGAGGGCTGTTGACTAATGTGATAAGAGGACTTGGGACTACATTACGTAAGAAACCATTAGCTCAGTTGACTGGCTCAGTTGACTTGGGAGATAGGAGACTGGCTGCCTTTAAGTAATTTATTTTTTGTTTGTTTGTTTTTGAGAGGTTTCGTGAGCTCACCACACAGACAGAGAGAGACAGAGAGACAGAAAGTGAGAAATCACCCCCCCAGTGGGGGATGGCCACGCTGCAATCTCTTCTCCATTCTCTTCTTGGGATCTTAGGCACTTACACAGGCATGCATGCATGCACGCTGGAGTGAGTTTTAAGCCACCCAGAACTGGAACCGCGATGGACTACATGGGAGTCCAGCGACATAGCCATTATGCTAACTGCTGGTACACCATCAAGTAATTTTTTTTTTTTTTAAGAGAGGTTTTTGCTGCAGGGCGTGTGTGCTTCCAGAAAGACAGAGAGAGACAGAAAGGGAGAAATCACCCCCTGAGGGGGGATAGCCATGCCGCAATCCCTACTCCTTCATTCTTTTCTTGGGCTCTTGGGCATTCATGCACACGCGCCCTGTGTGTTTAAGCTGCCCAGTCTGGGACTCAAACAGCGGTCTACTATGTGGGAGTCCAGCGACGTAACCATTATGCCATCTGCTGGTCCCTCATACAACTTTTTATACAACTCAGGAGGTGGCAGGCTCAACATTCTTAGAGGTATTGCCAGCACAAGCTAAAACTGTCGTGGGGATATAGCCTTGGCTGGTCATTCAAGTGCCTTCCACTTCTGAGATTCTGTGACGCTTTAGTTCTTTTTCCAGTTGGTGACAGAAAGTCTCAGGAATCCACCCTCCCATTCTTTCTTGTCACCTAACCTAGGGCACTGAGAGGAATAACTCCCTGTCACCATGTCTCACAATTGGCGTTTTTATCATAGGTTCCTGAGGCAGGTTAGGTGAACTAATCTTAATTTACTATGGTGAAAAATGAAGATTAGCAAAGAAGATTATCAAGAGATTAAATTTCCCTAAGGACAAATATAATTTGGCTTCAATTTAGGTGAATCATTTCAGGAGGGGAAAAAGATGTAACAAATGACAAAAATATTCTGACTCAGAGTAATATTTATTTTACAAATTCATTCATTCATGAAATATTTATTGAGAACATATAAACATCTCTAACATATAATGAAATGCATATATGATGCCATGTAATGTACAAAAATAACTTAAGCAAAATTCCTTTTTCCCGCAAATCATCCTAATCTTTTTTTTTGGGGGGAGGGTTCGCTATAGGGCGTGTGTGCTCGCTAGAAAGACAGAGAAAGACAGAGAGACAGAAAGCGAGAAATCACCCCACAGGGAGGATGGTCACGCCGCAATCCCTTCTCCTCCATTCTCCTCTCGGGATCTTGGGCACGCACGCACATGCACCCGGCGTGAGTTTTAAGCCACCGGGTCTGGGACGCGAACCACGGTCAACTACGTGGGAGTCCAGCGACATAGCCATTACACTAACTGCTGGTTCCCTCATCCTGACTAATCTTAATTATTTTAAGTTTCCTTCTATTCCTACCTTTTCCATCTCTTACCCTCAACTCGTAGCCCATTTAGTGTTTTAAGCTGAGCTATATTTTTAGATGGATTTTGTTTATTAATCAGGAAAGGAAATGAATGATGATAATTTTGGTTTTCATCGTATAAATAGTGGATATAATGATTTTTCCACCTTTTCGAATTATTCCAGCTTATGCCCATAACTCACAAGTAAGAGGGCCTTGAGCATTTGTACAGAACAATGAGAGTTGTTCATGCTAGCAACTACAACGAGATTCCTTTTTCTAGTGGAGGGTCTTCAAGATAGTTGAGGCCGGGAGTTACTCTTTCTTTATAAAGGCAGGGAGATCTTTATAGGGCTCCATGCTAGAGAACTGGCTTCCCTACCATTTAGAGATTTGAATATTTAAGGACAAGTAGGAAAGAATAGAGAGCATGACTGAGCTTGAGTAATGGATTGTGAATGCAAACAGGATGGGGGATTGAGAGCAGCCTTTGGCAGTGGCTTACCTAGGACAGGGGTGGTGGTGCTGGGAGGAGTCAACCTCAGGAGCCTATGATAATGAGGTGCATTGTCTGTAGAGAATTTAAAAACATTGATAAAACTGACTAAAAGTCAGTCTACTTTTTATTATCACCATGCACTAGTAATTCTCAACCACGACAGTGATAAAGTACTCCTTGAGAGAATCTTTTGTTATCCAAAGTTTTAGAAAGTTACTAGGGTAATTGTTAATAATATACATAATAATCATCATGTTAACACACATTTTTTTGTATCATAGACTTTAATTTTTTCATTTATGAGAAAGAGAGGGAGAGAGAGAAAGACAGAAATGGGTATTTTACCAGGGTCTCACTGTGCTACATCCTTCTTCCCTAATCTTGCAATCAGCTAGGATTATAGGTACATATAACATACCTAGCATATTCAGATTGGCCTGATACTCCCATATGGCTTCCAGCCTTCCAGCACTGTGGCTGGACCTGTATCTTATCCTTTAGTGAACATTATCTTCTACACGGAGGTTAATTCAGAGAACTCCTGAATTCATAGTTCATGCTCCATACACAAAGACTCACCTACAGGTCTTGGTTTTGAGAGTAAATCCAAAATGGTTTGTAATCTTCGCTCTTTATTTTGGATGTGCCGTTTGTCTCCAACATCTCTAGCTCTGCCTGTTTCCCACGTTTGAACAGAAGATCTGAAATAAATGATAGCACAGTGATTGTGAAGGTAAAGAAACAGAATTTAAGATATTAATTTGTCATGTGACTACATGGAGGTTTTTATTGTACTTGAATTTATTTGTTCATTTATCTATTTATTCCATGAGAGAGAGAAAGAGAAAGAGACATTATGAAAGACAGCCCCAGGGGCCAGCAGATGGCGGAATGTTTACGTTGCTGGACTCCCACGTAGTCAACTACAGAGTCCCAGGCCTGGTGGCCTAAAACTCACACTGGGTGCATGTATGTGTATGTCCAAAATTCTGGGAGGAGAATGGAGGAGAAGCGATTGCGGCATGGCCATCCCTCTGGGGAGTGATTTCTTGCTTTCTGTCTCTCTGTCTCTTTGGTGAGCACACGTGCCCTATAGCAAAAATATCTCTAAAAAGAAAGAAAAACAGTTCCAATAGGATTTTCATGCCAGAATCCACTACCCCCCCCCCCCCCCCCCCCCACCCCCACACAAAGGG
>NW_006159776.1:4340792-4342879 GCF_000334495.1 Tupaia belangeri chinensis | reverse complement strand
CCACCCCCCCGCCTCAGCCAACCTGAATCATGGGCATATGCCCACACATAGCTAGAGTAGTCAGGGAGATCTCTGGTCATGTACCCAGATCCTCCCATTTGGGTCCAGCATCCCAGAGTGTTATATTGTCACTGTGCCCCCAGCTGTGTTTAAAATTTAAAATAGTGAAACAGCATGAACTATGACGTGCATATTTTTGTGTGGTAAGTGCAAGTTTTAGTCCATATGTGAGATAATCTACTGATTTTGAATAATGTATTTAAAATAAAAAGGTATTCTTCCTTTGAATTGTTTTTAAACTAAAGAATAAATTAATGATTTTTTATAATTATTAAAGATAATCTTGTTTATATGTAGGTCTCTGTGTTTCAGAGTCTCTTTGTTATAGCAGCCTTATTTTGTTAATATAGCCTCTCCCAGTTCACCTGACTGATAAATCATATAGAATTCTCCACCGTTCTACAATGTTGACTGTGTTCCGGATGCTTGTCCCTTTCAATTCAGTATTACTCAGTACTTATTAGAAGTTTTGGTGTGTGAAATAAAATTCACAGAGTCCAGCATGAAGGGTGTGCTGTTAAATGATTCCTCCAGAATGTCCAGATGTCTTTTTTGGATTAAGGCAGATCATCAGAGAGCTGCACACCTGGGCTGCCTTGATTTGGTTCCTTGGAGAATTGCTCCATGGATCTGAGCCTTGGCCTCATGCCATCGGCCCACACCGAGGAATGCTATCCTTTTTCTAGTGGAGGGTCTTCAAGATAGTTGAGGCCGGGAGTTACTCTTTCTTTATAAAGGCAGGGAGATCTTTATAGGGCTCCATGCTAGAGAACTGGCTTCCCTACCATTTAGAGATTTGAATATTTAAGGACAAGTAGGAAAGAATAGAGAGCATGACTGAGCTTGAGTAATGGATTGTGAATGCAAACAGGATGGGGGATTGAGAGCAGCCTTTGGCAGTGGCTTACCTAGGACAGGGGTGGTGGTGCTGGGAGGAGTCAACCTCAGGAGCCTATGATAATGAGGTGCATTGTCTGTAGAGAATTTAAAAACATTGATAAAACTGACTAAAAGTCAGTCTACTTTTTATTATCACCATGCACTAGTAATTCTCAACCACGACAGTGATAAAGTACTCCTTGAGAGAATCTTTTGTTATCCAAAGTTTTAGAAAGTTACTAGGGTAATTGTTAATAATATACATAATAATCATCATGTTAACACACATTTTTTTGTATCATAGACTTTAATTTTTTCATTTATGAGAAAGAGAGGGAGAGAGAGAAAGACAGAAATGGGTATTTTACCAGGGTCTCACTGTGCTACATCCTTCTTCCCTAATCTTGCAATCAGCTAGGATTATAGGTACATATAACATACCTAGCATATTCAGATTGGCCTGATACTCCCATATGGCTTCCAGCCTTCCAGCACTGTGGCTGGACCTGTATCTTATCCTTTAGTGAACATTATCTTCTACACGGAGGTTAATTCAGAGAACTCCTGAATTCATAGTTCATGCTCCATACACAAAGACTCACCTACAGGTCTTGGTTTTGAGAGTAAATCCAAAATGGTTTGTAATCTTCGCTCTTTATTTTGGATGTGCCGTTTGTCTCCAACATCTCTAGCTCTGCCTGTTTCCCACGTTTGAACAGAAGATCTGAAATAAATGATAGCACAGTGATTGTGAAGGTAAAGAAACAGAATTTAAGATATTAATTTGTCATGTGACTACATGGAGGTTTTTATTGTACTTGAATTTATTTGTTCATTTATCTATTTATTCCATGAGAGAGAGAAAGAGAAAGAGACATTATGAAAGACAGCCCCAGGGGCCAGCAGATGGCGGAATGTTTACGTTGCTGGACTCCCACGTAGTCAACTACAGAGTCCCAGGCCTGGTGGCCTAAAACTCACACTGGGTGCATGTATGTGTATGTCCAAAATTCTGGGAGGAGAATGGAGGACAAGCGATTGCGGCATGGCCATCCCTCTGGGGAGTGATTTCTTGCTTTCTGTCTCTCTGTCTCTTTGGTGAGCACACGTGCCCTATAGCAAAAATATCTCTAAAAAGAAAGAAAAAC
>NW_006159776.1:4339830-4340761 GCF_000334495.1 Tupaia belangeri chinensis | reverse complement strand
CCCCCCCCCCCCCCCCCCGCCTCAGCCAACCTGAATCATGGGCACATGTCCACACATAGCTAGAGTAGTCAGGGAGATCTCTGGTCATGTACCCAGATCCTCCCATTTGGGTCCAGCATCCCAGAGTGTTATATTGTCACTGTGCCCCCAGCTGTGTTTAAAATTTAAAATAGTGAAACAGCATGAACTATGACGTGCATATTTTTGTGTGGTAAGTGCAAGTTTTAGTCCATATGTGAGATAATCTACTGATTTTGAATAATGTATTTAAAATAAAAAGGTATTCTTCCTTTGAATTGTTTTTAAACTAAAGAATAAATTAATGATTTTTTATAATTATTAAAGATAATCTTGTTTATATGTAGGTCTCTGTGTTTCAGAGTCTCTTTGTTATAGCAGCCTTATTTTGTTAATATAGCCTCTCCCAGTTCACCTGACTGATAAATCATATAGAATTCTCCACCGTTCTACAATGTTGACTGTGTTCCGGATGCTTGTCCCTTTCAATTCAGTATTACTCAGTACTTATTAGAAGTTTTGGTGTGTGAAATAAAATTCACAGAGTCCAGCATGAAGGGTGTGCTGTTAAATGATTCCTCCAGAATGTCCAGATGTCTTTTTTGGATTAAGGCAGATCATCAGAGAGCTGCACACCTGGGCTGCCTTGATTTGGTTCCTTGGAGAATTGCTCCATGGATCTGAGCCTTGGCCTCATGCCATCGGCCCACACCGAGGAATGCTAGCAAACAACCCTGTGAGCCCTGCTGTTGCACGTCCTGGAGGATGTGATTGAGGATGTGGTTTGCTACCCTTGTGAGGACCCACGGGAGAAGTTTCTTTTAGACGTTGTACCAGGAATAGTTGTGCTTCTCCTGAACGACTGGCTTGTTTTTTTTTTTTTTTTTTTTTTTTGGGCATTTTTTAATTTTTT
>NW_006159776.1:4243941-4339387 GCF_000334495.1 Tupaia belangeri chinensis | reverse complement strand
TTCCTCTTGAACGCCTGGTTTTTTTTTTTTTTTTTTTTTTTTCGTGGACAGTCTAAATTGTGTAACTGTCTGTGTCTCTCAAAGCCACCTCAAGTCCTTTGGGAATAAGACGGGGTACAAAATAAAGCTATTCAGAATCCTGACCAAGCTCCCTATTTAATTCATTATGTTGCTTTTGGAAAAGCTACTTCACTTGGCTTTAATTTCTTTGGTTGCAAGTTAGAGATAATGAGTTCTTCCTGTGAATAAAACTCAAATTAATATTTATAACAAATGCACTCATAATGATTTGTGTTGTGTTCCCTCAACACAAATCATTATGGAAACTAACAGTGATATTTAATTTCTACACACCTCTGTTATTCTGTAACACTCTCTTTTTTAAAGTCCTCCCTGAATTTCTCCTGTTTAATTCATTTATTTAGCAAATTTGAGGACACATTGGTACACCATACACCCTGGATATATAGAATTTAATAAGCCTGGATCCTTACTCTCAAGAAGCATTAAGAATCCTTTGAGGAAGTATGTTCTACCAACATAAAGCATTAAATGACAAACAAACAAATAAATACCTTAATTATAACATTCTGGGACTATAATGAAAAGGAGAAGGGAGCAGGAAGAGAGGATGATAGTTGTAGACATGGTGATAGAAGTCACATTTAAGAAGTCAACATTCAAGTAACCACCTGGAGAATAAAAAGGAATGACTGCTAAGAATTGAGGAAGTCTTAGCATGTGAAAAGGACTGGCATGCTGATGGAGCTGAACAGGTAAGAGTAGGATGAAGTTAGTGAGCAAGAGCCAAAGGGGGCGTTTGAAGAGAAGATCAGAAACTAGACCATTTAGGGCTTAAAGTCCAGAGCCCAAGCCTTGTTATTATTTTACCTGTCATGGACTCCTCTTGCACCATTTTTTGTAGCAATTGTGTGGTATGGTTGATGTTTTAAGGAAGAAAATTCTGTCTGTATTCCTGGTATGAGATAATCTCAATACAATAAGGGAAATATTGAGATTAGAGGAGCCTAGAGAAGGGGTCCCTCTGATTGTTCTCTATCCGAGTGTTGAGCAAGACTTCCTGAAGTATATGGTGACTGAGCTGAGTTCTTGAGGAATGAGTAAGAGTTAGAGGGAGAGGAGAAGGGTCAACTAGACAGTGGAACGTGCAGAGGTGTATGCATGCTGTTGTGTAGAAGCATCAGGTGAAACGGATAAGGGGACATGAAGCTGGGAGGTGGCTAAGAACTGGATCATGGGAGACCTTGAATGTCAAATACTTTCTTCCCAATTCCATGACTGGGAGCTGAGTTTTGTATCCTAATGATTTTCAGAGGATTATTTGGGAAATTATTTGTTGGGGATCTCCTAAATAAAAAGTAACTTTTTTCATACTTTTTTCTCCCTTGGAGTACAGATAGCCACATTCAACTCTTCTGCAACCTGAGATGAGCAGTTGGGAGTAGATGAACCATCTTTATCCTTGTCTATCCTTGTCAGCACCTATCAACCCTGTTCCTTTCCCCAACTCTGGTCTCCAAACTCCTGCAGTAGGGAGTATTCATGGACCCCCCCCTTCCACTTCTTAATAAATGTAGAAGTGATTAGTAAAATGATTTGTATTATTAGTGCTAGTATTAATAGCACTAGATTAGAGGTCCGAGTGTTGGTTCTTTACTTAGAAAATTATGATGTGATTTTTTTTTAGTGTACAAATATAGTGAGTAATGATTAAAATAGAGTAATTATTGGGTCATTGGAAATGTCATGATACATTTTTTCATGTTTTTCTATGCAAAAATGCATCATGACTTTTTCAACAACCCAATAGTATACCCATTATCTGAACCATTTTATAACATTATATGCAATAAGTTATTATTAACCACATTCTCCCTACTTTTTTTTTTTTTTGAGTTTTTTGCTATAGGGCATGTGCACTCACCAGAAATATATATATATATATATATATATAAAACAAGAAATCACACCTCAGAGGGATGGCCACACCACAGTCCCTTCTCCTCCATTCTCCTCTTGTAATCTTGGACATGCACGCACTTGTGCCCGGTGTGAGTTTAAGCCACTGGGTCTAGGACTCGAACTGCGGTCAACTACATGGAAGTCCAGCGACATAGCCATTATGCCAACTGCTGGCCCCTCCCTACTGTATTTTGTAATAGTAGATATTGTTCCTTCTATCTGCACTTTTGTTTCTGTTAATATCCCTTTATCCCCTCCCACCCACATTTTCCAGTGCCTAGTGGTTATTTACATTTCTCTACTTTTATGAAGCCATTTTTTCCAATTTCCATATATGAGCAAAAACAAGTAATATACCACTTGACATCATGTCCTCCAGGCTCACCGATTTAACCTTATGTAACTGAATTTCATCACTTTTAATGACTGCATAGTAGTCCATTGTGTATACCATATCTACTACATTTTCTTTATCCAGTCATGTGTTGATGGACACGTAGGTTGCTTCCATATCTTGGCTATTGTAAATATGGCTGCAATAAACACTGGAGCATAGATATCTTTATGGCATACTAATTTCCTTTCCTTTAGATACATTACTAGTAGTGAGACTGCTGAATCATATGGCAATTCTATTTTTAGTTTTTAGAGAAATCTTCATAATTTTTTCCCAAATGGTTGTAAATTTATATTCCCATCTGCAGTGTAAAAGAGTGCCCTGTTCAAAAATATTGATTTGCAATGATGCCATGAAGTGGCAATGTCTTAACTATAGGCATGTTGGAGCCTCATCCATCCTTGTCAAGGAGAGCATTGACCTTCTCTCCTTTCATATAACACGTCGCATGTAACATCTTCAAGTTTCCCCACATACAAAAAAAAGAGTAATACTTAACCTTGCTGAAATGTGTGAGGATTAAATAAAAAATTGAATATATACAAAAACATATTTCCTGCTTAATACATTGTGGATGTTATTGTTTATGAAAGAAAAATAGTACAAAAAGAGAAAGCAAATTAGAAGATTGTGGATGTTATTGTTTATGAAAGAAAAATAATACAAAAAGAGAAATTAAATTAGAAGGTTTTCTTCTGAAGGCTGAGCAAGGATGTTTAGCCAATGGAAAAGCTGTTGAAATAATGTGGAAATAGATCTTGGTTGAGTCATTCAAGCAGTGGGGACTACAATTTCCCTTTTGTGTAATTTATCATAAAGGATACATGTGACTGTAGATATGAATGTTCTTTGAAAAGTGGGCTTTTTCTTCTTGTCTTGTTTATTGTTAGTCAGGATCCTCCAAGAAAGGGATGCCAAAAATTTTAAGAGAAAATCGGAGTGGGACTGGAGAAGGCTGTCAGAGCTGTCAGATCATGATGGAGGTATAACCTGCTCTAAGGATACAGATAGGGAAGATGGGTGGAAGTGTCTCTGATGGCCATGCAATCCAAGCGATGTTTGGCAAGGAGAGTAATCTTGAACCCAAATGAGCCAGTAGAGGAGTCCTGCATCTCTATCTTTCAGGAATGGGGTAGATAAGCTAACTAATCCTGCCAAGTTGTCCTTGGCTAGAAAGAGCCTATGGGGGATGTTGCCTCAGCAGAAAGAAATAATGGATTTCAGAGTGGTACCTGGTGCCTTTGGTCAATTTCTCTCTGTAGTTAGTGCATCCTCATGACCACAACATTTACTATGAAGAGGAATATCTCTCTCTCTCTTTTTTTTTAAGAATTGTTTTATTTAACTTTATTCACTATTATTATTATTATTATTATTATTATTTTCCAGTTTGATTAGAGAAAGACAGAGAGAGGGAAAAATGAGAAAGCAAGCCACCAGGTCTGGAACTCGAACTGCAGTGGGCCATATGGGAGTCCAACACCTTTAACCACCACCACCTGCTGGTCCCAGGAATCTCTTTTTTCCCCAATTTTTTAAAATTTAATTTTATTTATTATTATCATTATCTTTTTTCTACTACATTGAATCACATATATATTTACAGTGTATTACACTTCTTTTTTCCAGCATGATTATCATGCATATCAGTCAAGACAAAGGCATTACTGTCCACATCATCATCATCAAATAGCTTTTCATTTTTTTGCAGATTATTATTATTTTTATTTTCATTATTTTTTAAAACATTCAATCATTATATATATAATTTGGCTAGTAAAAAGAATTTACCCAACATGAAATACTTCTCAGACCAATCCAGTTGACAATACTATACATCTAATCATCAACAGATAGTAAACCATTTCTGTGTCTCACTAATGTCATGCCTCTCTGTTTGTTCTCTTGCTAGCCTTCTCTATACTCTTCACTTCTTCTGCCTCATTTCACACTGTCTTCAGCATCCCTAACTATTTTCACTTATTTTATGCCCTCCAATATTTTGATCTCTACCATAAAGTGTGGATAGTTGGTATGTATTAAGTGGATACATACAATATCTTTCTTTAACATCCTGGCTTGCTTCACTCATATTCCTCCATATTCAACCACTTTCTATCAGATGCCAGGGCCTTGTTTTTAATGGCTGAATAATATTCCATAGAGTATATGTGCCACAATTTTTCCACCCATTTATTCATTTGTGGACATTTGGGTTGCTTTGGGGGTCTTATTTAAGAAGTCTTTGCCTACCCAAATGTCTCCCAGATTTTCCCCAGTATTTTTCCCCAGTAATTTTATAATTTGAGGTCTTAGGTTCAGAGCTTTGGTCCATTTTGAGTTGATTTTTGTTAATGTGAAAGATGGGGATTCGGTTTCATCTTTCTGCAGATGGATACCCAGTTTTCCCAGCACCATTTACTAAAGAGGTTTTCCTTTTCCCAATGGATTGACCAGTATTCTTTGTCAAAAATCAGTTGGCTGTAAGCGTTGGGTTTATTTCTGGTGTATCCATTCTATTCCATTGGTCCACCTGTCTGTTCTTGTGCCAATACCATGCTGTTTTGATTGGAATCTATTTTCTTAATAAGAGATAATACTGTTTGCAACTAAGGCTATGTATTCAGATTTTCCTTGATATACAAAAGAACTCTTCTCAGGAAATTGGACATACCCCCTTTCCCGTGAAGTTTAACAAATAGTGTTCAGTGCTTTCTGATAATGAACTAAAGGAACTTAGGAGCATAGACCCTGCTTTTATTCTAGGTGGAACCTTAAGATTGCTTGTGGGGATGAGGTAGTGTCCTCTCTTAGAGTTGGTTTCGTTTCTTTCTTTATACAACATAGGGTCAATTAATAGACTTCTGGATCCACTGGTTTCTTAAAGAGAAGTGAAAAGCAGTGTCCTTTTAAACTATCATGTAGGCTTGGAAAACACTTTACATTATATATATGTGTTTTCTCATGTGATTGTTACAAAAATCTTGAGGAGTAAGAACTCCTATTTTAGAGGTTTTGAAGCAAGGATCAGAAGGATTAATCAACTCATTTTAAGCACATGGCTTGTAAGTAGCTTAGTAGGGAGTTGGACCCATGTAGTAATATTTCCAGATTTTGTCACTGCAGCAAAGATTTTGCAAGCACCTCTAATTTAATGGGAAAAACTGCTCTGACTCTTTCTTATCATTGCTCCCAGTTTGAGTGTCCTCATTTTGTAAATAATAAGAACAATATGGAGAGGCTCCACAGAACAGCATCAGACACTTTAAAATGTACCCTTGGAGGCATGTTGAAGGGAGCTGGAGTCAGTTTCTCTGGAAATAGAAAGTTTAGGATTGACTTCATTACTCCTTTTTATGTCCATAAGGGGTTATTATAAGGTAGAGACTGACAAATTGTTCTCTATTTCTAGAAGCATCAGGACATGAGGAAATGGGGCTTAACATAGGGGCTGAAGTACTTTCTGAGTTGTTGGGGTAATTCAACAAGTAAACCACCAAGATCATGGGGAAAGTCTTGAATAGCTTCAAATAAGAGTGAACACAACTGTCTGGCTGGTTTCCTACCTGCTTATAGAGAGGAGGAAAGGAACTATAACTTCTTGCTTGTTGGAACTCTAATTCTATGACATCAGAATAAAGATTTCTGAATCTCCTTGTTTCGTAATGTGATGATTTGTATCATGTGAGAAATATGATATAGCTCAGTTAGCTTTTATATTAGCATCACAATACAGTCACTGCCTTTTCATCTATTCATTCATGCAATAAATATTTATTGAGCACCTTTTTTGCCCCAGGCATTATTTTAGGTGCTAAGTATCTACATAGTGTGAATAGATCAGGTTACTGACTTTTTGGTTCTTATATTTTATTGGGTAGAGGTAGACAATCAAATAACAAATGCAGATAATGATAAATACTATGGTAAGAAGGAATAGAAGTGCAATATGACAGAAAGACTCAGGATATTTTACACCCAGTTGCCTGGGAAAATCTCTTTGAAGGAGTGGCATTTGGTCTGAGACCTCGGAAATGAGGAAGCCCCAACCCTACAAAGAGAGCATCTCAGGCAGAAAGGAGAGCAGTACACGTTGGTATTTAGGTCTTGAAGATAGAGATATGGTAGCGGGAGCACCCCAGGGAGAGAGAACAAGAGGGAAGATATTTTGATTAATGATTGCGGAGAATTTTCTGGGAAAGGTGACTATGAAGTTTGTCTGGGGGTAGAGCTGGTGTTAAGCCTTGGTTCTCAAACTTGACTGTACTTCAGGATCATTGGTAAGGCTTGTTAAAATCCAGATTGCAGGACCACACACCCAGTGTCTGAATCAGTGGGCTGGCTGTGAGTTTGGAACATTTGCATTTCTTATAAGTTCTCAGGTGATGCTGATGCTTACTGATCAAGGGGACCATGCTGTCAGAACCACTGGAAAGATCAGTCACTCTTTTATGTCCAATGAACTTACTAGTATTTATGAAAAAAATGAACATCTACTAAACCACCATTCTATGCCATTACTTCGTGGGTATTATAGGATCAATATAATAGCTCATAAAGTGGATATTGTGACTTCCCCATTGGACAGTTGTAGGGATAAACAAAGAGAACTTAAAAAATGTACTTAAGTTCATGAAATTTTTCACAAAGGAAGAAAGTAGCAAAACTGGTGATGGGGTGTGGATACAGTGGCTGAATAAACCATGGCCTTTGGATTTGGAGTTCTTCATTACCAAACTTTAACTCAACTGGAAAATCCAGAAAGGTGAAGGAACAATAGTTAACTGGATAATGCCATCACTGTGAAATGAAAGGCTCATAGGAGGAAATGCAATATGGTTATATTGGACCCTGTGGGCTTCCTAGAAAGCTTGCCTCCTCTTCTCCTCTTCCCTAAGATAACTCTGGTTTTATTAAGATATTACCTTTCCAGCTGTACAGTAGGTAACACCTACTTACTCAGCCTAGGATGATCGGAACAAATCAGATTAAATAGAAGCCTTATATTCCATGGTTAGGAGACCAATTTTCTCACTCCTTGGGGATGAACAAGGAGGAATTTTTTTTCCTGATGGTTGGCAACCACTTTCTAATAATGCAAACTTTGGTCAGGGCACGAAACTTATACACTGAGTCTAAAGAGTGGGAAGGTGGAAGGAATCTGGGTTCTTGATGATGTTGCCATTTTATGGAATCAAGGAACAAAGAAGATTGACCCCTGGACTTAAACGAAATACCCAATTGCCGTATTGCTTGAATCAGTTTGATTCAGGGTAACAGGCAGCTGAGAGCTCCATAACTGATAGAGTAGGCTTATTATATGAAGGAGACTATTTGGAGTGTACCAACTTTAACATAAAAATGAGAAGGGAATGTTCTGTTTGTAAGGTGCCAGGAGACATCATGGTGGCCATTTAATCTGGGATGTTGTCTAGTAATAGGGGAGAGGGAGGGAGAGGGAGAAGAGTAAGGCGATGGAAGTTTCCCTGTAATAGTTTATAGTCCCTCATACTCTCAAGAATGCTCAATAAAATCAGTTTTCTGATTTTTAAAAAACATTTTTGCCAGAGGGTGCATGCACTTGTTGGGGTGAGAAAGAGAGAGAGAGGGGAAGAGGGAAGAGGGAAGAGGGGAAGGGGAAGAGGGAAAAGAGAGAGAGAGAAAGAGAGAGAAAGAGAAAGAAAGAGAGAGAGAGAAAGAAAGTGAGAAAGCACCCTGCTGGGAGAGGATGGTCATACTCTAATCCCTTCTCTAATTTTCTCTCCTTTTGGGATTTTGGGCATGTACACATGCACATGTACCTAGCATGTTTTTCTTTTCTTTCTTTTTATTTTTTGGAGAGGTTTTCACTATAGGGTGTGTACGCTCACCAGAGAGACAGAGACAGAGGGACAGAAAGCGAGAAATCACCTTCCAGGAGGGGATAGCCATACTGCAATCCCTTCTCCTCCATTCTTCTCTTGGGATCTTAGGCACGCACACACGCACCTGGCGTGAATTTAAGCCACTGGGTCCAGGACTTGAACCATGGTTGACTACATGGGAGTCCAGTGACATAGCCATTACGCCAACTTCTAGCATGTTTTTCAAGCTACTAGGTCTGGGACTTGAACTGGTGTTCATCCATGTGGGATCCAACGACTTTAAACACTGTGCCACTGTGCCCCAGACAGCTTTAAAGTAACAGTTGTCTAAACATATGTCTTTATTCTTCCCCTCTTTTAGTTCTTTTATTCTGATCTCCACGTTTCTTCCCAAAATGAATGTCAAATTCATGTGTTAGGATTCCAGGTGATATGACTGAAAACATGGTGGCCAAAGCTGTTTGATGAATGAGTGTTGACCAGCACAGTGATGTGGCTGAAATGAAGATTTGGTAAACAATGAAAATTTTGCAGTCATTATGTTTTTTCCCAAATAAATCTAATAATGGTACATTATAAGCCTAATTTTGTACTCTTTTTGCTTTCCTATTTGTGAAAAAGTAAAGCTGAAATAACCTGTATATTCGGTGTTAGGCAATTCATTGGAAAAATTAAGTAACCAATAATAGAGGATTAATTGGAAGAACTTAAGTGGGAAAAATAGGGATTAGTTGAAATAAATTAAATGCCCTTTCTACTATCTATAAAATAAAATTACAGCCCAGTAAGAGGGTAGCATAAGAAAAAGTTACAAAAATTTTAAGAGGGAAAATGAAGTCTCCAAGCTCACAAAATTCCAAATTCCATATATTTGTCTAAAAATTATTTGTTTTTATTCATATGTATTACACAAAGATTAGAATTATAGACAAATAAAAATGAATCAAAGTTCATATTCCACTTGCTCAGAAATAAGTATTGCCAATAATACTTATTTCCTTCTAGTTTGTGAATGTAGAAATAATTGTTAATGTGTCTATACCTGGATAGGATATATGTTTATATGTTAGTAGTTTTCTAACTAGCATATAGGCACATGTCATTTTCCTACAAAATGAATTTCTGACATTTTTGGAATAAAACAAAACGTTTGTAGCTCAGGCAGTAATTTTTTTAAGCATTTCATCTATTGGCCATTAAAGTGGTGCCAAAGTTTCCCTCTTAAAATCATAGGAGAAAAGAAGTCATGTATGCAAACAAAATAGTAAAAAAGGAATAAAATATATATATATATATTTTGGGAGAGGTTTTTTGCTATAGGGCACATGCACTCGCCAGACTGACAGAGAGAGACAGAGAGACTGAAAGCGAGAAATCCCCCCCCAGGGGGGATGGCCACGCCCCAATCCCTTCTCCTCCATTCTCCTCTTGGGATCTTGGGCACGCACACACACGCGCCCGGCGTGAGTTTTAAGCCACTGGGTCCAGGACGCGAACAGTGGTCGACTACATGGGAGTCCAGCGACTTAGCCATTACGCTAAATGCTGGTCCCACAAAGGAATAAAAATATTTTTAAAACTGTGAAATACTTTGAAAGACAGGTATAAAAGTGTTTAAAGACATCTGACAATGTTTGCCAAATTGCCTTTTTTTGTTCATTCAGATTATCAGTACTTAGACAAATCAGTGCTTAGGAATATTTACTTCTGGATATGATTGTACTTAATTTTTTTTTTTTTTTGATTACCAAAGAGTGCATAAGAGAGAGAACAAGGGGAGGGGGGAAGGGGAGAGAGAGAGAGAAAGAGAGAAAAGGCAACCCATAAAAGGGTGTGGTCACACCCCAACCCCGTTTCCTCCATTTCTCCTTCCTATCAGTTTTGGCACACACTCAGTCAGGCATGCCTGGAATGTTTTACAAGCTGTTGGCGCTGGGATTTGAACTTTGCTATTCACTTACCACTAGGCTGTGGGACCAGTCCTAATTGTGATGAACTTTTTGAATTGGTCATCTTTTTTCTATAATTGGGGATAATTGTTAAAGGAAGTCACAAGTGATTCGGCATTCATCATACGGCATTCATCAGGAAGGTCTGGGGTGATCAATTTATCCTAATTTGTATGAGACCATCTGGTTTCAGAACTAATAATCCTGACTCCTGAAACCCCTTCAGTCCTGGGAAAACCAGAACAGTTGGCCACCCTATTAAATCTCTTTCCTCTGAAAGGTGGGAGTAATGTAACACCTCTTACCTGAAAGGGCAAAGACATTTTGAAGAGCTGTCTGTAGGTCTAGCAGTTGGCTGGATTGAAACACACCTGCAGTGGCTCTTGTATTTGCAAAGGTCAGAGTAGCAGAAAATAGGAAAAGAAATAATGTAGGACTAAATGGTGAAATTTGTGTGACTCAGAGCACAGCGACAAAGAACAGCCAGGAATCACCACCTGCCTTTTGGTCAGGTCTTACTGCTCTGTTCCGTTTATATACTCCCTTTGAATCTGTCTGACTGCTTGGGGATCCAGGAATTTCCTGAGCCAGCCTGTGAGCCAACGAGCTCAGAAATGAAGGAGAGGTAGACGAGGACCCTTTGCCCTAGAGGAAAATAGTACAGGAGCTCCTAAGGAAGCAAGACTTGGGAAAAGGAGAGCTGAGACCATAAGATCCACAGAGTGGATGGTGTCTTCGTTTGCTGGTATAAATTAGGGATTTTGTTCTAATACAATTAAAAACATATCTATGCTAAAAAGAGCCACAATATGAGCAAAAATAGGATACATAAATATTTGTCAAATAAGAACTGGAAAGGAAAACAAAACAAAACTAAAAACCAAGAAGTACAGAACTCACCCTTACGAACAGTCTTAGAGCTGGGTATTCTCTGCCAAGGAGGCAAAACACCCAGGAGAAGCATGAAAAGGAACTGTCAGAATGAGGTAGAGGACAGAGCCTGGGCTAGACAGTAACACTCAGCAGATGCTATTACATTCTGGACTGGGTGGGATGGGCCTGAATTTCTCAGGTAGGAAGAATGGTTGAGTATTGGCCTTCACTACAAGAGAGAGACTTAAGAATGTTTTATGGAGACCAGCAGTTGGTGTAATGGCTATGTCACTGGATTCCCATGTAGTTGACCACGGTTCAAGTCCTGGACCCAGTGGCTTAAACTTACACTGGATGTGGCCATCTCCCCTGGGGGATGATTTCTCGCTTTCTATCTCTCTGCCTTTCTGGTGAGCACACTTGCCCTATAGCAAAAACCTCTCAAAAAAAAAAAAAATCTCAAAATAGGTTCTACAGATATCTGTCTGTCTGTCTAGCTCTCATTTATCCATCTGGCCTGTAGTTTGTTTTATTTTATTTTATCTTATTTGGGACTTGGTTTTAAAAATGAACAAAGGCTGGGAACCAGCAGTTGGCGTAATGGCTATGTTGCTGGACTGACTCCCACATAGTCGATCGCGGTTCGCGTCCCGGACCTGGTGGCTTAAAACTCATGCCGGGCGCGTGTGCATGCGTGCCCAAGATCCCGAGAGGAGAATGGAGGAGAAGGGATTGCGGCCTGACCATCCCCCCTGGGGGGTGATTTCTCGCTTTCTGTCTCTCTGTCTCTCTCTGTCTGTCTGGCGAGCGCACGCGCCCTACAGTGAAAATCTCTCCAAAAAAAAGAAAAAAAAGAACAAAGGCTGTGTCCTTTTAGCCAAGGTAGAATAGGGACTGGATTTATCTTCTTGCCAAAATAACTCCTGCAAACCAGACAGAAATACATGAAATGCTGATTGCAGGACACTGGATGGTCAGGCAGTGGAGTATCTTGGCTCCCTAGAAGGTGAAAAGTTAATGAGGCAGCTCTATGAACTGTCCAGTTCCCAGTTTGCTACCTGAAGAAACTTTCCAGACTGATATAGAAAAGTCCAGAATTTGCCATGGCTGAGTTACCCAGTTATTTCTTTAAAAAGAACCTAAACTATAAGTAACTGGAGACAGGAGACAGAATTTTCTGCAGGATTTGTGTTAGCTCTGTGGCTAGTAGGCAGACTCTCTGGAAGTTCCCTCACATGGCCAAAGAGGAGGTCAGTAGAAGAGAAAAAGCAGGACTTCACTGAAAGGGGGAGTCAAAACCAGGGTTACCTAGAGATGTGGTAAGCTTCCTGGTAAGGAGTGGTTGGTAGTTAATACCAGAGCCAGAGAGTCTCTTATGATCTGGGGTGGAAGGGTTGGTGTGGTTGGTACTTTACTTGTTGCTTGTTTTGTGATATTTATGCTTAAGTACATAATACACTGTACACTAGTCATTTTTACAGGGTGGCACTCCTTTCTTTGAGCTGCCTTTTGGTTTTTAAAAGCCCTTCAGAGGGTCAGCAGGTGACATAGTGGTTAAGGCTCTGGACTCCCACATGGTTGGCCATGGTTCAAATCTTGGACTTGGCAGCTTGAAAATCAGGTTGGGAGCATGTGTGTGTGTACCCAAAATTCCAAGAGGAGAATGGAGAAGGGATTGTGGCATGGCCATCTAGCCTTGGGGATACTTTCTCACATTTCTTCTCTCTGTCTCTCTCCAATGAGTATATGTGCCTTATGACAACAAGCAAAGGAAAACTAAAAAAAAAGGAAAAACAACAAAAGTCCTTCAGGAATATAGGCTTCTTTATCCACTGGCAAGGAGGAGTCTGAATTGGATGTGGTCCAGCTAGGATTTTTAGTCCCTTATTCCAACCCTTGGAGTATGTGTATGGTATCCTTCCCAGAAAAGAGACCTAAGAGGACCCATTCTTGTTTAAGAGGTTTGTCACTGAAAGGTACATTTCAGATGTCTAGTGATAAGAATTAAGGAAGCACAAGTAAGGCGAAAAGAGAAATGTGAAAAAAGAAGGGAAAGACTAAATTTTATCCATGGCTGGTGTGTGTATGTGAGTATGTGTACATGTATGTGTATGATTCTTTTCTAAAATAAGGTAAGATTTTTCTGGAAGAGTTTGCATTAGAGATTTCCTAGTACTTGATATTAATTTTATATTCATGTATATGAGGGTACTTCAGAAAATTTCTGGGAAAATGGAATTAAAAGTACAAATTAATGTGGGTGCAAACATTTCTAAAATCCATTCATAATTTTTTTCATAATTTGCACTTTTCATGAACTTTCTGAAGACCCTTCATATATGATAATATAGCATATTTATCTTATAATTAGGTTAATCTCTTAATAGCATTTTTTTTTAAGTAAATAACTTGAATTACTCACACATATTAATCAATGTGGGTTCACTCTTACTATAGGAAAGAGGTGAATTCCTCCTCTAAGGTGTCTTATGATCTGGGGTGGAGGGGTTGGTGTGGCAGAATGACTGGTCAGGGCCAAGGTGAGGGAGGCCAACAGACAGGCACGTATACTAGATGGAAGTCGGAACCAGAGCCAGACTTGTTCTTCACAGATCCTGTGAGATAGTTTTCTGAGCTTTAGGAAGCAAAGAAGACCTCACATGGGCTTCTGCTTAAGTGAAAAATGTACTCACAAAACGTGGGATCCCCAGGCATGTGAGATGCCCTGCACATGAGATGTCTTCTGTGACTTTGGTTTAAAAACAAAATTAAGTACCAAGAGGTAGGACAGGTATTTTCTGAACTGCCACTGATATGTCTCATCATAAATAGTTGGGAACATAACACAATTATTTTGGTGGCTTATGTGTGATGTTAGTGACTAGGCTTAAGTAAAAAGTCACGTTCCTAGGGTTGGTATGTCAGGCCAACACCCCACATTCCCATCAAGTTGTGTCTTGTGGTAGTGGAAGTTCACTTTTGAGTTTTGGGTTGAGTCACTGTCACAATGACTCTCCATCCAAGAACTGTGGTATTCTTGGGCCCTTGGATCAGAAGCAAGTGCAAACTGGTATTTGTGAGATTTTCTAAGTGGGATAGTGGCTGAGGTTGGTAAACAGTGTGGGGATGACTTGGACGAGTGAAGTGTCCGTGGAATGGCAGACCACGCTGAGCTTTGTTCTGACAGTGGCTTAGCACCTCTTGGATAGGGGTCAGAGGAAGGTTCATGGGTAGATTTTGTTAGAGAAAGTATTTAAAAAAGTTATAAAAGCAAAAAAGCATCAACTTTGTGATTAATATATCCATCTAATTATTCAAAGGGAGGTTGTCTGTCCTGAGCTCCATGTTAGGGGCAGCATTGTGAGTCACTGGGGATTTGGTTTATAACCAGAAAAACCAGAATGGGTTTTAGGAGCAGAATCCCTCAGGATTACCAAAGTCCCTACTAAAATAGCTTAAACATCTAAGGTTTATTTTCTTATTAAACAAAATCTGAAGTAGGTTGTCCAGCATCGGAATGGCAGCTTCAGAAGACCATCTGGGAACTGAACTCCTTCTAGTGTACAGCATTTCTACATCCTAGGGTGTGGTCCTTGTACTCACAGTCCAAGGTGGTGGCTGGAGCTCTACCTGTTATGTTGCACACAGCAGGGAGTTGTGAAGACAAAAGGACTTCTTCTCTTCCTTTTAAGGAAACTTCCTGGAGTACCACATAGTACTTAAATCTTATTGGTCAGTTTAGTCACCAGGCTACCTTCACCTTTAAGAAATGCTGAGATATGTAGTCCTTTACTCATGTAGTTGCTCTGAATAAATTCAGGAATTTGGAGTTTCATGACTAAGGGGAAGCAAGTGGCATCTTTGCCAATGAAGCTTGCAATGGAATGAACATAGAAACTTCATGCACAGAACATGCATCACAAATGATAGAAATTAGTTACCATTCATTTAGTCATTCACTTCATTCATTCATTCATTATTTAATATGCATCAAATAATGTGCTTGTCTGGGAGATAAAAAGATGATTTCTAGATTCTAGACTGATTCCTGGAGATCTCAGTATTGACAGGCAAAGCTGTGCTCTTTAATTAGGATAATTTATTGTGGGGTCTTGGAAGAGACCAGGCATAGGCATGCATTCTGCCTCTGAATAGATTCTTAGTGCCAATTGTTTGCAAAAAAGCTTTAAGTTGAAATAATCAAGTTTTGAAATGATCAAGTTTTTTTTTAATCACCTGCAAAGAACAGAATTATTTGTAAAGTTACAACTTTTTGATGAAACACGATGATTCTCTCAGTAAACTTTCAGAGAAGCCAAATACTTAGACATTTCTGTGCTATGATGAACGAAATGAAAAGATCACTGTACCAAAGGCAGCTACTGCAGTGTGATTCCCTGATTTTATAGAGAAAAACTGAGTCCTACAGCCGGGCCATAGAGCTAGCTGGCCCTTTTGGGGAAGTTTGCTTAGGAGTCCCAGATTTAAGCCCATTTCTATATGCACGATTCAGGTTTTGGTGACTATTCAGTAGTCAGGAAGGCACTGAGAGTGCTTACTGTCGTTGTGACCTTGAGTGGATACAGTTTCTTTAAAATGGAGATAATAGAAATACTTCCGCCTCAGGATTGTCATGAAGATCAGAAAGATTACTGTTGTGACACACTTAGGATGGTCACTGGCACATACCTAGTGGCATCTAAAAGTCGTTTAAAGAGGAAAATAAACTTATTAGAAGAGAAAATGACTCATAGGTCTGTGAGATTGGAATTCCCTTATGTTACCCTCTTTTTGTCACTAATAATAACATTTTGTAGGGCCTGAGACTTTTATAGCTTAATAATTTTATGTGCATTACATAATATGGCCCAAACAATATCCTGTGAATTAGATCCTATTAGCACCTTTCTAAGATAAAGATGCTGAAGGTCAGAGAGGTCAAGTGTTTTTGAGTAATCTTAGACATGTACCCTGTGACAGAGCCAAAAAAACTTTCCTATTGGTACTGTTAATTGTTACCATTTTTATAGCACCCACTACGTGTCAAGCAGTGTGCAAGGGATTAAAAAATTTTTTTAAAAAATATGATTAGTTATTTAATTAGGTTCCTGGCAAGAAATTTAGAACACCAAACTCTGAGAATAAACTCCATTTGTAAGGGCAGACATGGATCACAGGTAGCTCTGGAGCCGAGGAACAGCTTTGATTTTTGATAAAATTTGTGAGTCCACAGCTTTCTGATCAGCCTTGAGTGACTCTATAATCTCATATTTCTCCTTCTCTGTGTTGAAGGTCTCACCTTCCTGGTGTCTGGACTTCTGCAGCTTTTTTTTCTTAAAGTAAGCATCAGTGAGGTGTC
This sequence comes from Tupaia belangeri chinensis, assembly GCF_000334495.1. Lineage (NCBI taxonomy): Eukaryota > Metazoa > Chordata > Mammalia > Scandentia > Tupaiidae > Tupaia > Tupaia belangeri. The sequence continues at coordinate 4,322,962 of NW_006159776.1, read as the reverse complement.
TTGGGATTTGTATTTTGCTAATATCAGTTTTTGTAGAGTTTGCAATGACAAATTTCCGATGTGTTCTACACAGTGGAAGTTATTGAGGTCCAGTCACAAGTAGCAAGCCACTGCTCAGCTGCTTCAGGAAAACCACTTTCTCACCTCAGTGGTGCCCAGTGAGGATGATCAGAATGGTCCCGGGGCTCACAGTTCTCTCACATGCTGGCTGAAGGGTGTTTTGCCGTGGTCAACAGCATTCAAGGCACATCCTCAGTAGTTTGATACCTAGGCATTTGGAGAAGTTTTACCACATGAGTACCACCATTCTTGTCCCACCAACTGGCTTTGTGACATTGGCAAGAACCTTTTCCTTCTTTTTTTCTTTAATTTAGTGGCCAAGTATTTCCTCTTGTACATGACCTTCCTGGAATACATGGCAGATCAGGCATATCTGCCAATGCCATGGACTAGGATCAGGTTTCAGCTGCAATGGGGCTTCCTCTTCTGGGCTTTTTAGCCTTGGAGTCACCCTTTTGAACCTTGCCACTGGCGTCAGCCTTCTTGGCTTCTAGTTTCTTCTCCTTAGTATCCTCCTTCTCAGCTTTTTCATCTGCCATCTTGTATAGTGGGAAAGAGACCTGTCATTTTTTTATTTTTTTAAATATTGCCTCTAACCCTCTTAGCAATCCTGTAGGTATTATTCCAATTTTATAGGTGGCAAAAGTGAGGCTCAGAGGGGTTAAATTACTTGCCTAAGGTCTTGTAATGAATGAATGGGGTTATTAGAATCCCAAACCTATTCCTTTTGTGCTCTTATTACCATTTTCCAGCAGGAAAGACAAGAAGTCTGCTCCTTATATAGCAGCTTTGATAGCAAGGATTGTGTCTTTCCATCTTTATATTCCCTGGATCATAGTGCCTGACACTAAGCCCAGCATGATGACTATCAGTTGATCTAAATGGAACTAGTCCCCTGTGGCCATCTCTCCTCCTTCCTCCTAGATAGATAGGTGAGGGGTCAGAGCCTTGACCCTGCTTCAGTTCTAGCTTTATGCCAGTTCTCCATTGAGTGTAATGTCTAATGTTGCTTAGTTTCTTCTCAATGAGTAGATGTCAGCAGATATCTCTTTTTTTTTGGTTCTTCTTTTGGAAACTGCTCGATGTTATGATTTCACTCGTCCGTAGCAGAACAAGGGCTCTGCAATACAATGATAATTCAATTGTTACTGAATACAGGCTTTGATGAAATGGAAACCTCTGTTCTCTGCCAGTTGGGAACATTCAGAAACGGGCCTGTGAGAAACATGATGGATGGATTTAGCTGTGCTACCAGTGATGAAAAAGTATTGCCGGAAGAGGTGGCATAGACAATGTCTGGAGGAGAATGGGACTCTAAACCTTAAAGTAAATCTGTAGTCACTCAATAGATAAATGGGTCCCACTTAAGTGGGCCTTACATATAGGAAGGATTGAGTTTAATCACTTTTAATCCTTGATTGTACAGATGAGGATGCTGAGGTTTAGAAATGGGAGTGGCTCATTGAAGTTAGGAAGCAAGTTGGTAGCAACTCTTCATTCTCCACATAAGTTTCTTTTCATCCTCATCATAGATTTAGTAATTGATTGGCAGTGGGAGGTGAACACTGAGGATGACTTCCATGTCCCAATAATACTGTATTATATATTGGAAATTGCTTTAAAAATATTTTAGGTGACCTCATCACAAGTTAGCTCTGGCAGTGAGGACACATGAGGGATGTAATAAAAAAAACAGAGGTGCTGTTAAGTTTAGAGGAGGAGGTGTAAGTGTTGAAAGCCTTACTTGTCCTCTATGAAGTAGGACATATTCATTGATAAATTGGGTTGGACTTTAATAAGTTTTGCATTGCTCATAGGGGAGGCCCAATCAGCCAACACTTTCCCATAAGAATATAAAGGTAATAGAGTAATGTATGAGTTAGACAAATTACTTCTGTCTTTTGGAATTGAAGCATGAACAGAAGGGATAATGCCTGGCTTTGCTAATTATTTTGTCTCATTTGGGAACAGAGCAGGCAATTGATCTGTAGCCAGGTTGTTTATGGATGTGTATACATAACTGATGCTTGTGCGTGCTTTTGTTCAACCTACCAGAAAGCTGCCCCTTGCCAGATCATTACCATTCCCTGATTGGTCTTGTGCTCCTAATCAGTCAGACCACTATGGTGAATTCCAGCTCTCTTCCCACCCTCTGCTGAAATACAGCCACCTTTGAGATGGAGCGTGAAACTGATTTTGACAGAGCCAGGAAACTCTCTTCTGCTAAGGATGAAGCTGATGAAACTGGCATGTCCAGGCTGGACTCTCTGTCTTCCCTGGGATTGAGAAGCATGTGGACCCCTAGTTGCCCTTATCTGAGCCCTCTGATCTGCTATTCCGTGATTTCAGACACATGTCACAAGGTATCCAGTCTGACTTAGAGTCCCCTTTGAGAGCTCAGAAAGCTTGGATGTTACATTTGAAATTGTTTTAGTTTGGAGACAGAAATGCCTGTATTGCAGTCCTGGGTCAATCAGGAATTTCCTGGGATTCTAATGGAGCCTTGTTTGATCTCTCCAAGTATCACTGTACTTTTTAGTAAGAGGAGGTGATCATTTCTTCCTTGGTTACTTCAAAGGTTTATTGAGAGGATTATCTGAGCCAATAAATATAAAAAGCGATGTATAAGATACAAGGAGCTTTTATTAAGAGGAGGAAGGAACTGCTCTTTATTGACTACTATTTGTTTGCCAGATGTTGTGCCAGGTGCTTCACTTCCATGATCACAATCCATCCCTATGGAAAACATCTGAAGTTAGTATTATATCCATTTTATGACACCCATTTTACAGATGATGAAATGTATCCAAGGATAGAGGAACCTCTCAACCCTTTTTGCTAGGGTTAGGCCTGGATCACTTCTATTGTCTCAGAGTAATCATAAAAAAAAACTGAGCTTTCACTCTTATAGTCCAGAATACAAATGATATGGCCACCTTCTGTAAGGGTATGGGCCTCAGATGGCAAAATCTTAAGTCTTTCTTTGCCTGGTCAGATCCTAAGTCTTTTTTCCCCTGTAGGTATGGGTGGAAGGAATTTCTGTGGTGTGTGTGTGTGTGTGTGTGTGTGTGTGTGTGCGTGCACGTCCGTCTTCTATTTTTGTTCTGCAACAAGGCTGCACTTTTCAGCCTGCAAGCAAGCAAGAGACTGTCTGGTAATGTGTTGAGTCCTACTCTTCTTTTTTTTTTTTGAGAGGTTTTTTGCTATAGGGTACCCGTGCTCACCAGAAAGACAGAGAGAGACAGAGAGACAGAAAGCGAGAAATCACCCTGCAGGGGGGATGGCCACGCCCCAATCCCTTCTCCTCTATTCTCTTCTCAGGATCTTGAGCACACACTCACATGTGCCCAGTGTGAATTTAAACCACTGGGTCCAGGACTTGAACTGCAGTTGACTACATGGGAGTCCAGAAACATAGCCATTATGCCAACTGTTGATCCCTGTTGAGTTCTACTCTTAACAAGGCCACTTTGTCTAAGAATAAGGGTACCAGAAATGAAGCAGGAGAAGAGAACCATTTGGTTATATGTATATTAGATCCATTCATTTATTCATTCACATATTCCTTCATTATTAATTTACTGGCCACTTGCAAGGCCCTGGTGTAGACAGAGAGTAGGAGGATAGGAATATGAAAACCAGGAAAATCCTGCCTTCAGGAAGCTTGTAAAGGGTAGAGACAATTAAGATGGAAGTTTGGAAGTGCAGAGCTTAAGGGAGTAGTCAAATAATGCATCTTTGAGATTCAGGGAGGGAGAGACCACTTCCTGCTTAGGGTAATTTGGGGAAGGTTTTTTTTTTTTTCTTCTTATAAAACAGGAGGTAGCCTTCTGGGTAATTGAAGATTTGGTGGGATGTGAATGCACACAAAGCAAGGGAAAGGACTGTCAGGCAGATGGATCACCATACATGAGGCAGGACTTCTTAGAACCAGGTGCCAGGAGAAGTTCAGTTATATTAAAATGAAGATTATATAAAAAGGAGTGGAGAGAAAATAAAGTGAGATAATACATTTGGTAGGGTGTATATCATGGAGGATATGCACATTGAACTAAAATATATAGTTCAAACATTTTTTTGAGAGAGGTTTTTGCTATAGAGTGTATGCACTCGCCAGAAAGACAAAGAGAGACAGAGAGACAGAGAGCGAGAAATCACCCCCCAAGGGGAATGGCCATGCCACAATCCCTTCTCCTCCATTCTACTCTTGGAATCTTGGACATGCATACACACACACACACACACACCCGGCATGAGTTTAAGCCACCCAGTCCAGGACTCGCATCATGGTCGGCTATATGGGAGTCCAGCGACATAGCCATTATGCTAATTGCTGGTCCCTATAGTTCAAATTTTAATTGGTTTACAGTGGATGGACATATAAGGCAGGTTACTGAATTAACTAATTTACTTTTCTCTGTATTTTTCCAAATTTGTAGCAGGAAACTACCAAGTCTGGTAGTTGAGTAGAGCTAGACCTGATGGAGGAGACCAGAGGCATGGAGAATGTTTATGAGTATGTTGTTGAAATAAGAGAGTCAATCTTCAGAAAGGGAATAGTAAAACCCATTCTAGTCCTAATTCTACCTTTTTGCAGGGCGGTACAATTTTTGTTTATGTATACATGAATCATGTCTTATGGGGCACAATGTGATTAAATATTGACTGCTGGGAGGATGTTTAGTGGTATGACCCAAGAAACATCACAGTGCTGTTAAAGGAGATCTTTTTTTCAATTGAGGCCCTGAATGAGAAGTGGCTTTTTGAGTCCAGAGGGATTTAGCTTCTATGTATCATCCACAGCTTGGAGAATAACAATTAGATCAGAGAGATAGTAGCTGTTAAAGGGGACATGAATAGTTCAGAATTTGCAGGTTGATAAAGCAGAGAGCTACAACTTTGCTGAGCCATTCTGATGAACAAGCGGAGTCTGGTTCTCAAAAACTTTATGTACCAACAGTGAAAATTTCATGATAATTGTCATGATTGTGACATTGAAGTTGGTTTCTTAGGAGTCAAATGATAAGGAGAAATAAAACCTAACAGTTATTCTATAGGTTTACTAATTAAAACAGGAGCAGAGGCAGGTAAGACCATAGTCAATCTAAGACCCCAGTGAAAAATCTCTGGGAACAATACATTTTTTTCCCCAAAATTGCTAGAATTCCAACCATTTGAGATTGTATATACACAGAAAAAGCTTTTTGTCTTGTAGAAATAGTCAGATTTTTGGGTAACCACTAAATTTAAAAATTCAGTACATTTGGGACCAGCAGTTAGTGTAATGGCTATGTGATTGGACTCCCACGTAGTCGACTGTGGTTTGAGTCCCGGACCCGGTGGCTTAAAACTCACTCTGGGCGCATGTGCATGCGTGCCCAAGATCCCAAGAAGAGAAAGGAGAAGGGACTGCAGCATGGCCGTCCCCCCTGGGGGGGCTTTCTCGCTCTCTGTCTCTCTGTCTCTCTCTGTCTTTCTGGTGAGCGCACGTTCCCTATAGCAAAAACCTCTCCAAAAAAAAAATTCAGTACATTTTAACAATGTGCTAATTTTAATATGTTAAAATTCAAGTTTATACTGTTAAATTTCAAGTAATAGTGCATAGCTCATATTACTAGTAAAATGTCTTCAATTATACATGGATATGAAAATATATGGAATAGTTTACTCTTCCAAATAGAAACAGTTCATTGCTCATTAGGGGCCACTCTAAAGTAAAACATGTTGTTAGCATTTTTTTTTTTTTGGAGAGGTTTTTGCTATAGGGTGCATGTGCTCGCCAGAAAGAGAGAGAGACAGAGAGACTGAAAGTGAGAAGGCACCTCCCAGGGGGAATGGCCATGCTGCTGCAATCCCTTCTCCTACATTCTCCTCTCAGGATCCTGGTCACGTAAGCACACGTGCCTGGCGTGAGTTTAAGCCACCGGGTTGAGGACTCAAACCGTGGTTGACTACATGGAGTCCAGCGACATAGCCATTACGCTAACTGCTGGTCCCCTCTTAGCATTTTTCACAGCTGGATCCTCCATGGAAATCAGCTGGTGAAGTCAGTCATTTGATCAAGAGGATAAGCAAAGAGTAAGACTTAGTAATGAGAATCTTAAAGGCAAAAACACACTTCCAACTCAGGTCAGATTGTGTTGGACACAATCAATGTCAGATACACTAAAAATGTCTTGACCTACTAGGCATAGAGACTGTCCTGGCAGCCAGTGTGGGTGGAGGTCTTCCATAGCTTGTAATGCCAGGGCTTGTCTTTTTTTTTTTTTTTCCTTTGGAGAGGTTTTTGCTATAGGGCGTGTGCGCTCACCAGATAGACAGAGACAGAGACAGAAAGCGAGAAATCACCCCCCAGGGAGGATGGTCATGCCGCAATCTCTTCTCCTCCATTCTCCTCTCGGGATCTTGGGCACGCATGCACATGCGCCCAGTGTGAGTTTTAAGCCACCGGGTCCGGGACACGAACCGCGGTCGACTACGTGGGAGTCCAGCGACATATTCATTACGCTAACTGCTGGTTCCCAGCCAGGGCTTGTCTTGTTGCATCATGATGGATTAAACAAGTGGAGCTCATTTCAGAGCATGATATAGATATAACAGATATTTTACTATTTTAATAAAATGACATTGTAAAAAAAAATCACAAGTAACTCTGTTCTTACAATGCAGTGAAAGTCCACTATTAGCTGTGATTGGGACCAGTAGTAGGTTAATCTTTTGAAAATGTATTAAAATGGTGAAGAAGCGATATACATATACCATAAGCATTTTGTTTTAATGTGTTACACATACATGTTCATGCCCTTGCCAATCATTTGACGTGTGGCCAAAGTTTTTTTTTGGTACAGTTCACTGTAATCATTCTTCTTTCATAAACCACAGTCATGATGCACAATCTACAATTTCCAGTTCTGCTTTCTTGAATGTGGAATTAGAACTTGGAAGAATTTGTGAAATGACTTGGGCATAGAATCCTTCTAGACTTTCATGACTCCCCTCCCCCAATTATTTACAATTATCTCACCCATATCTATTTCTGAAGCATTTACTTAGTTGTTCATCCTTAGTAAGTCTTTTCTAAGTAGTCAGGTTGTTCTTTTATAGGAGCAAGTTTTATTGCATTCATATTTCATTAGATTCCATGCTATTTAAATTATTATAGCCTAAGTACAATTGTGTAAACATGTTTGGATACAAATCTAGATGATCCTTATAAGCCTTTAACAGACTGGAAATCCTCGTAGCTGCTTGTGTTTGCTCTGAGTGTCCCTCCATAAGTTTTTGGTGTCTGTCCTGTGTTTTACACAGACTAGAGTGTGGTTAACTCAGCAAGGAGGTTAAGTAGAGGGTTACTGGACTTGGTACATTTCTCTGCTTAAAGGCTTAAAAATCCTAGAGCCTTGCATGGATGACCCAGTTGAGTAGCCCCCCACCACCTCACAGAATTCTTTGTGAATTAGACTGTTTCTATCTGGGTGACTGGCATGTTATGAACATGCTGACCTTTAACTGCAAGTAAAAAGTTTCTTAAGGTCTTAATGTTCCATTTATATCTTTAGCTCCTTGAAGGGCTCTGAACAATTGTAGATTCTCAGTATGTGTTGGTTTGATGATTGAGAGACCTCCAAATACCTTCCACTTAAAAGAACATTTTCAAAGACTTTTTTTTTTTTTACTTTATATAGAGATTGGACTGAAGGTCTAATTATCCTCATGCTATAGGTGAAGTCACAGAGACTGAAGTGTTATGGGATTTACACAATATAACCTATGAGAATAAGGGGGAGTTGGGGATGACTTTCATTTTAATTGCCATATCACTATCCTTTGGTGGCTTTCTCTTACTAGCTTAAGTGTCATATAGCTTACTCTGAGTTTGAACCTGATACTGTCAGTTGCTAGCTGTATGACTATGGGAAATAACACACTATACAGCGTCTCTGAACTTCACTTTATCTTCATGTGAATTAGAGATAAAATGATCTACCTTGCACAGTATTGGAAGGTCTAAATGGGATAATACAGTCAAGGTGCTTATCATACTGCCTTGCCAGAGTAGATACTCAGTAAAGAGTGCTTTTAAAAATTAATTAATTACTTACTTAATTAATTAATTTATTTTTGTCATAATTATAACAATTTTTCAGTGCTGGCCTAAAAAAGAAAGTACTTTGCACTAGTAGCAATCTCAAGTGCTTTCCTAGAGACTTCGGTGCTTCAGTGGATCACAAGATGTTGACTAACCGTCTCCATCACATTCCCAGGTCATCCTGGAGTTGTGATGTCTTTGCCTGCAACACACAGACAGGCCCTTCACTTCTATACAAGAGGTGGAATGCTTCTTTATTTTTGAACAGATGGAGCCTTTTTGGTGGCCCATTGGCAGGGCTGCAAACATGATGGTGCCTACCAAAAAAAAAACCTCAGCAGCCAGTGAACCTGGAAATATTGAGTCGAAATTTTATTTGGTCTGAGTGAGAGTCTTCAGCTGAATTATTCTTAACTTCGATATTTTTGTTTTTCTGGGGCAGTGTGAAAATAGAAACCAAGAACGTTGTGCAATGAGAAACACAAGCATGAAGCCAAAGCAGGAAGTTAAAGACAATGGAAACACCAGCTCTCATTCCCATCCCTAGGAAAACAAACAGGCAACAAACACATCAACCACCACTTAAAAGCTTTAGAGTATACCCAAGAGAAATAGTTTGCCTGTGGACAAAAGCCCAACCCCCGCAGAAGTATACATCAGGCCCTTTATGCTTTGGCCCCAGTCCTTTGCCTATCCCATTGTTAATTCTCCCTCTTACTCTGCCTCCTCCTGAAGCACCTGATGCTTCAAACAAACCAAACCAAACCAAACCAAACCAAACCAAACCTCTGTGTTAAAAATCTAATGTGTTTTTTCAAACTACTCCAGGTTGTACAGTCTATAGCTTCTGCCCTAAAAAACTCCTTTTACCATTCTCCATCTAGTGGACACACCTCACCTTTCAAGTTAAATCTTTACTCTCTCTTTTTTTTCCCCAAACACCTTCACCCAGCCCTCAAACGTTTTAATGAAAAGTTAGTTATTACACAATTGACAATCAAGAGCTCATTATTATATATACACTTATCATACATTCCTCATACTCTATTTTTCTTTTTCCTTTTCCTCTTCCTCTTTTTTGTCATCTTCCCTCTCTCTCTTCTTTCTCTACTTCTCTCTCACCATCTCTTTCCTTCTCCTGTTTCCTTAATTCTCTTCCTCCTCTCCTTTCCTTCTCCCTGTACTTCTCCTCCTCCTTTTTCTTTTCCTGTCTTTTATTTTAGAGTTGTGTTACATGCTTGTCACCAGCCATATGTAGTAATTTATCTTAAATTGCTGAAGTAAAGATTTCATTTCTAAGCCACATTTCAAATATTCAGTAGACTCGCATGGCTAATGTCCATTATACTGGGCAGAGTAGATACAGGAAAATTGCACCAGTGAATGAAACCATGTTAGAGACTAAGCTACTTGGTAGTAGGGATGATGTTATATTTACTTTCCCTCTACATAAATTAACAATATATCTAGAAGTTAATGAAGGCTTGAGAGAATGAATGAACCCTAAGTGGGAGTATAGGCTCTGACTAGTAGGTTTAAATTCCCACTGCCTTGGCTTCTCAAGAAAAATACTAACCTCCAATTCCATTTTAGTACCCAAAATGTATCAAATCTATAAATTTCCAGAATGAAAGTAGAGATAAATTGTTTGGGTGGATTCTTTATATTCCTACTTTAATAATGTTTCTCATGTGCATTTTCCAAAGGTGATAGAATGTTGAACAGAAGAAGAGTGAAAGAAAGGGAAAATGAAGGCATATTTTTACCTTAGATGATGTCATTAGTAATCCCACATGTGTTCTAAGAGTCTCCTTTGTGGGGAGAAGCTTTTGAAATCCTGAAACCTTGTTTTGACAGTTGGTCACTGAGGTGGCTTAATTTATCTTTGCCAAAAATTCTCATCATTTTTGAGGGAAGTGAAATATGTTTCTATTCCCTGAAGGAGGCTGAAGAGTAAATGGATTCATTGTAAGCTTTTAAGACAAGAGCTGTAGAATCCTCTGCAAAGGTAGTGAGATTAGGGTCAATGTAGCATATGCTAACTTTTTTTTTTAATTTTTTTTTTATTTTTTAAGATTTTTGCTATAAGGTGCTTGTACTCACTGGAAAGAGTCAGAAAGAGACACCAGAGAGAGAGAAGAAGTGAGAAATCACCTCTCAGGAGGGATATCCACAGCACAATCCCTTCTCTGTTCTCCTCTTGGAATTCTGGGCATGTACATACATATACCTGGTGTGCCTTTAAAGCCTCTGGGTCTGGGACTCAAACTGTGGAGTTGGCCATGTGGTATCCAGCACCTTAATTACCACACCACCTGCTGGTCCAGCATATGCTAAATCCAAGTATGAACTTTCAGGTAATCCTGCATTAGATCATTAAAAATTTATGTTCCTCTTTGTCAGATGATAGCAGAGTTATGTGACTTTGAAAAATTATATAACATGTCAGGGTCCTGAGGCTAATTAGTTATGACTCTGGTTAGAACCCATTTCTTCTAGCTCTAGTCCAGAGCTTTTACCTTATATAAGAGTTTCTCTAAACTCACCTGAATCACCTGATGTCTCTTGTTAAAAGTAATCAGACCAGGACCAGCAGTTAGCATAATGGTTATGTCACTGGACTCCCATGTACTCTACTGTGGTTTGCGTCCCAGACTTGGTGGCTTAAAACTCACACCGGGCGCGTGTGCGTGCGTGCCCAAGATCCCGAGAGGAGAATGGAGGAGAAGGGATTGTGGCGTGGCCATCCCCCCTGGGGGGTGATTTCTCGCTTTCTGTCTCTCTGTCTTTCTCTGTCTGGCGAGTGCACGCACCCTATAGCTAAAAAAAAAAAAGAAAAGAAAAAAAAAAAAAAAAAAAAAAAAAAAAAAAAAAAAAAAAAAAAAAAAAAAAAAAAAGAAAAGTAGTGACGCTTCTTGAATCAGAAACTCCAGACTGGAAACCTGGGAATCTATACTTTTACCAAGTGCCCAGGGCAGTTCAATATATTTTAAATGTTACATATCAATTCCTTTTGGGATTAGAATCGTGTGTGTGTGTGTGTGTGTGTGTGTGTGTGTAACATGTTTGAAGGCTATGAGGAAGAATGGAGTTGGATGTTTGACAAACTGAAAAGCTAGAGCTCAGGGAATAGTAGGGGAGAGGTAGGATGAAACTGGAGTGAGAAGCAGAGGCCTTGTATGCCTTGATTAGAATTTTGTCTTAACAAATGGGCAGTCATTATAGGCCTGTGTTTTAAAGGCTTAATCTGTTTGTAGGGCAGATCTTGTGTTGGAGGCCAATCAGAGTGGGTATGAGGACACCTAGGGGGAGTTAGCTATTTATTGGGCAAGTCCAAATGAGTGATAAAATAGGCTTGGTGGGTTTTGGTGGTAGAGATGGAGAAGAGTGACCCGATTTGAAAAATACTCAGGAGGCAGAGGAAGAAAAACCTGTGATGGGTTGAATATAGGGTAAGAGAGGCTTTTAAGAAAGAGTATTTTAATAAAGGTGAAGAGATCCAGATAAAGAGGGGCAATTGTTTGTCTAAGTACACAGCTAGTTGATTTTAAAGCAGCACATGCAGGCCAAGCAGTGATCCCGAGACTATTTTTTCTGTGGGTCAGATGCTACATTGTGAAGGGACTAGACTTTTGAAGTAGGAAGACCGGCGTTGAATACTGACCTTGCCAGTGAGAAGCTCTGGGATCTTAACTAGTTCTCTTTACCTCTCTAAGATGGAAATGAGAATGGCAAACATATCTTTATCACAGGAGTCTTGTGGGGAATTAAATGATAATATGTGTAAAATAGCACCATGCCTAATACTAGATTTCCAAATAGTAAGATAACTAACCGAGGGTATGGTTAGTATTATTGTGAGCTAAATACTTACACTTTCCTCAAGTCTTCTTTAAGCCCACTTTCTTCACCTCTTTTCAGATGTGATTCATAGGATCATTCTATTTTCCCCAATACTAATATAACAGACATGCCTAGGTTCTAGATTAAACACTTTGTGATGTTTACAAATCTGATGCTGAGTTGGGTAACAATTGGATATCAGGTTGACTCTGCTTTTATTGACCAGAAAAGACCTTCTAAACTGATGTTTAGCTCAGCCTCAAAGGATGAGTATCTACTCATATTTGCCAGATGGAAAAGAGGCAGGAGATGGTACTGATAGTGACAAAGGCAGTGGTGGGATTATTTTATTAAGAAGGAACACTGTGTAGAAAAACAGATTCATGAAGAGAGCCTCTTCTTTGTTGAGGGGTCTGTAAGTTCAGCATGACTGAACTTATCATTTCTTATGACTTAGTGACAGGATATGTCATTGAAAATATAGGCAACAGGTTGTCCAGAGAAAGGATTTGTTTGCCAAGCTAAAGATCTTGAACCTTATTCTGTAGATAATCAGGAGATGTTGAGGCATTTTAAGCAGAGTCTCATAATCAGAATCATGTGTATTGAAGGTTTTGCAAGAGATTAAGTTTGTATTTGCTTTTTTATTCTCTAGTGAGTCACTGTGAGTAGTCTCTCTTGATGTTTTAATTACTAGGAGAGTATTGTTCAGAAGCAGCCTTTCTCACAGGGGTGTCTAGGAAAAGGGAATAGAATTTGATTATCTATTTTTGAGTGTTTCAGTGAAAAACCTGCCCAGTTCCTTGTGGTCGATCTCTGAGGTAAAAAAGGGTGGCTGGAGCCCTTGTGGTAATGGGAGCTGGTGCTATTATAGTATTAATCTATGCACAGGAACACAAGCAATTAAACAAGAGAATACAGCACTGTGACCACACATGTGCTCAAGTCTGTGGATATGTGTAATAGGTTATAAGTACTCTATCAAATCAAGATCACCTGGATGTATTTCCCAGGATTCTAGAAAGAAGAAAGAATATGACCTTTAAACTGCTCATAGCATTTGAAAGAAGGGATATTTTTATCTCCATTTGATTTTTCCTCTTAAAACAGAATCTATCTGACTAAATTAAAATGAAGAGTTTTAGTAAGAAACTGTTCTATAGTTAGTGCTCTTGATGTAATTTTATTATTTTTGAAGTGCCAGAATCTTAATGATCATAGCCAGGTATATGCTATTCAGGTATCTGTATATAAATGACTTAGTCTTAATCCTGAACTAAGAGATTCATCAAAAAATACAGTACAACCAATGTCATTCAAGGAATGCATATATTTCAATATGCCTTTCATTCTTCTGCTCTGAAGTGGCTTAGAAGATCATTTTAGTTTCATTTGGAGTTTCCTTCTCTATATCCCAGGTTGGTCAGTTTTAGCCTTTCTAGTTGTGACCATTTAGGTTCTTAACTCATTTTATCTGGTTGGCCTTGGGTGTCCACGTGATGTTTGCTTCTGTCTTCTTGCTCCTGATTATTTTTTGTTTTAGATGGCCAGATGTTTTCCACATTTAATCACATGGAGGTTTTAAAATTTCTTTGGTTGTTTTCTTTCTTGAGTTGGAACTGCTTATGTATTACCCTGCTTATGCCTCTCATCAACAATTCTCCCATAATACTTTGAGCATCCCCTAGACAACATGAGCTTGGGGTCATTACAGTTTAATTATCTCATCCCAAGTCTGGGATAGAATGCACTTTTATTTATGTTTAGTGTTCCAGAGACCTCACTGTGTTCAGTGGTTTATTTTCATGAATTGGGCATAATGGCCCATTTTACCCAACTCCTGAACACTATATGGCTGGAACTAGCTCTACATTAATTGGCTCACTCATTTAGGAACTTTGTGTCTTACCATCTTCATCCTAGCCAATGTAGAGTTTAAGTATGTGAAGGAAATCAAGGGGGTGAACTGTCTTGTTAGTAGTCATCATTTTTTTTAATATGCGAGACTTGAAAACTCTAAATAATAAGATTATTTAAGAAGAGAAAACAAAGGGACTAGGTCCTATCTGCCCTCTGGTGCATAAATACATGCAGTTGACACACAAACTAGAGATGCTTCTTTTTGAGATAACTTAAATTTCTACTTAAACAGCAATGATAATATTAACATTTTTAAGAACAAGGTATATTCTACAGTGAATGACATTGCTTAAGATTTGTGGGAAAAGGGACCAGCAGTTAGCTTAATGGGTATGTTGCTGGACTCCCATGTAGTCGACTGCGGTTGGAGTCCCGGACCCAGTGGCTTAAAACTCATGCCAGGCGTGTGTGCGTGCGTGCTCAAGATCCCAAGAGGAGAATGGAGGAGAAGGGATTGCGGCATGGCCATCCCCCCGGGGGGCGATTTCTTGCTTTCTGTCTCTCTATCTCTCTCTGTCTGCCTGGTGAGCGCACGCACCCTATAGCAAAAACCTCTCCAAAAAAAAAAAAGATTTGTAGGAAAAGAGGTATTTCCCAGTATGTTCAGCAAGAGCATGGAAATTTTCTTCCTAGTATTCTGGAATCTTCTTTGCTCATTTTCATTCCAGTTTCTCTATAATCCAAGCTGTTTAGCCGTAAAATCTTGCTATTTTTTTTATGATCCTACTCTTAAACTTTTATATTTGATGCTTGCATATGGCCCATGATTACTAGGCATATATTTTCTCCAGGATTTTTCCTTTTCTATATCTCTTGAATACCTTATTTTCCTTAGCCTGATTTTCCTGGAGCCTAATTTCTGGCCATCCAATCCCAAGTGTGAATGCAGGAGAAAAGATTAAAGTAGAATTTAAGTAAGGGGAAAATTTTCTGACTAGGGGATGGGTAGCTGAAACAAATAGAAGATATTTGAAATGAGATGAAATGAAATGCAAAAAATTTAAAAATATTGGTTGACGATAACCCTAAGTTAACTGAAAGATCAATTAACCAGACTCCTCGTCCTTCAAACATCTCTCCATTAACTTTGAAAAAAAATTCTAAATAAAGTCATTAAAAAAACAAAACAGATGGATGAGGTCTGGGACTTCAAAAGAGTCAAAGTTTAATACAAGATTTTAATGGGACCCACCTGACAAAACAAAGACAGTACTTGAGCTGTACTGTTAGAAATAAAGGAAGAAATAGAGGCACACAAGACAATGTCTTTTGAGCTGCGAGAGCTTAAATTAACCTTTAATGCAATTTATAAAGCATCAAAGCATGCAAAGGACCTAAAGGACCTGCATGGAATTAACTTCTGATGTTGCTGACTTCAAAGGCTCTCAGGATGTAGACCCCAGTGAGGCACATCTTCCCACAATAATATAGGAGACATATTTCATGGTCAAGGACCCAGCAAAAGAGTTCATGACTATAGATTAGACAAGTAAAATGAGACAGTTTTCTCCATTAGAGAAGACAGTGCTCCAAATTGCTTGCCTGGTCTTAAGCAGAATGTCCAAACTAAAACACTGAACCTGAGAGTCAAGAGGTCATAGAGAGAAGATGATGTCATTATCAAAATGCAGCAACCAAACTACCTGGATTTCTATTGTCTTTTCTCACAGTTGGTAAAGCTTAACCAGTTATTGCA
Source organism: Tupaia belangeri chinensis (assembly GCF_000334495.1). Classification (NCBI taxonomy): domain Eukaryota; kingdom Metazoa; phylum Chordata; class Mammalia; order Scandentia; family Tupaiidae; genus Tupaia; species Tupaia belangeri. The sequence continues at coordinate 4,307,354 of NW_006159776.1, read as the reverse complement.
CAATTGACTATAATGGAACCTCAGTGGGAAGGAGATTCAAACCTTGAGCTCTGGTCAGAATCATAACCAGACTTGAGGGCTTATCCAAAACTCAGTGCCTAAAAATGTTTTAAACTTATTTCCATCTAAGCTAGACTTTGCAGCTAAGGGTATTCAAGCTGGTGCCAGGGCATGACAGTGAGTATTTTTAGTAAGTAGTGATTCTATTAATAATAGAAATGAGCACAGATAGAGTTATAGGTGATCAGTTAACTTTAGGGCAGGACACTGGCCAGTTGTTTGGGAAGAAAGCAATAACCAAGGTCTAGAAGGATGATGCTGGTTAAAATTAGGCAGGTTGTTCAGGTCTTACACTACTAGCTAGTGTTAAGAGCAGGGTTCCTCTCTGTAACAGTGAATGAAGACCAAATATTAGGAGCCAGAGAAGAAGCTCAGTCATACAGGTTTAATAAATGTGGACTAATTGTGAGAGTGGTTACTTTGAATATGCGTTGTATGATTGGTTTAAGCAGCAAACCTAATTTAACTTTGTGAGTATGCTAATAGACTGGCTGTTTTAGTCAGTACTGCTTTGAGACCAAGTCATTTCTCAAAAACTACTTGGTTGCTGCTGCAGAATAAAGGTTGGAGGAGAGAATAAGAATAACTCAATCCTAGACCTGGAAAAAGTAGATGTAGACAAACTGAGTTGTTTTGCACGTGTCTGGAACTCAGATAGTAAAACGTCAGAGATATTGACCACACAGTACGTGTTCTAAATCTTTACAGTGTTCATGTCTCTAACTTAGAAAGGGGACAATCAAAGGTGTTAATTTGGATATTCTCTATTTGTCATTTATCTAGATCCATCTTATACTCGCTATCTCTACCCTTCTCTGAGCCCAGAGAGGCTGAACTCAATGGACCACATCACCCAGCTCCCTTCAGTCTGTTTTCTGGCTGGGTTCAGCCAATGGGAAGCCATGTCAATCAGAAAGCAGGTGGAAAGGGAGGTCAGGGTATTTTCTTCTCTGGCTCTTCCCTGTTGGGACATGGTTTGGGAGTGGCTGCTTTCCTGTCTAAAAGACACATCCCCTTCCTATGCTGCAACTTTCACTGGCTTTGGTAGTTACCCTCTCCCTTTGGCCCCTTCAGATCTGGCTAGTGGTGGCTTCCTCTTTTTCTGGCTCCCCTCCTTTTTGTCTCATCATCGTTGTTGATTTTATATAAAACTTTCCAATGCTTTTGAAAATACTCCTTTCATGAAATTCCTCTCATGTGTGCTATCCTATCTGGATCTGACCCACACAACTAGATTTCAGTATGAGAATTTTTTTGATTTTGTTTTTTATATGAACAAAAACCTGAAAATAAACCAAATCTCCATTGATGGAAGATTGTTTAAATTGTGATATATTCATATAATAAGGTCTTATTTAGCCAATAAAAATCATGTTATTGAGGTTTCTTTCTGCCTCCCAACTTGTGCTAGGTACATTCACCCACTGCCATTTTTCCTGGAGCCTGTGCTCTGCCAATCAGGGAGAAACGGCTGCTTGTGAGGGAAGCTGAGACAGGAAATTGCTGCAGGTTTCTTCCTGCCTCTCAATTCATTACAGGTTTGCCCCACGAGTACCTGGTCAAGATAATGGGAAAGGAAGCAACACCTAGAGGTGACTATACACACTCTCTGACTGGAAGACAAGGCCCTTTCCCAAGAACACATCTGAGAAGCAGAGCTCTTCTTCTCCCCTGACATGATAGAATTGACAACAGAAAAGCAGGAAGTAGTGAATAATCCTTCAGATGGCTAGAAATCAGCACAGAGGCACAAAAAATATGAGAAAACAAATAAATATCTCTCAATGGAACAGAGCAACTCATCTTCAAACATGGACAGCACAAAAGAAATTGCAGGAATGTCAGAAATAGAGTTCAGAATATTCATGATGACAGAGATGAGGAAGTCTTTTCAGGATTTGAAGGAGGAGATATACACCATAAAAAAATCAATCAGAACTCCTAGAGATGAAGATAGTAATACAGGACATCAAGACCTCTGTTGAAAGTATTAGACTGGTCCATGCAGAAGACAGAATCTCTGAGCTGGAAGACAAAACCTTTGACTTAAATAAAACCACCAGAAATAATAAAAAAAATAAAAAATTAAGACAATATACAAAAAGTACTAGATACTATGAAACGTCTAAATATTTGGAGTATAGGTATTTCAGAAGGTGAAGAATTGGACAAAGGCATAGAAGGTCTAGTCCAAGAAATACTTCCAGAAAGCTTCTCAAACCTAGAGAAGCAATCAAACATCCCAAACCAAGAGATACAAAGGACTCCAAATATAATCAATCCAAGAAGATCCTCTCCATGGCATATCATAGCCAGAATGACCAAAATCACAGTAAAGACAAAATACTAAAAATGACAAGAGAGAAATGTCAAGTTACCTACAAAAGTTATCCCATCAGGCTAACATCAGATCTCTCAGCAGCAATAATGCAAGAAAGGAAAGAATGGGAAGTTACATGCAAATTGTTCAAAGAAAAACAATTTCAACCAAGATTACTATACCCAGCAAGATTATCCTTCAAAAGGGAAGAAAAGATAAAAATATTCTCAGATAAAAAACCTGAAAGAATTTAACAATACCAGACTAGCTCTTCAAGAAGTTATGAATGGAGTACTGTATAAGAAAACCTAGAGAGAGACAGATAAAAACAAGAGAACAAAAAACAACTAAGAAAATGGCTAACATAATGGTAATGACAAGTTTGGAAGTATCAATTATAACATTGAGTGGTAATGAATTGAATTCTACAATCAAGAGACATAAACTGGCTGAATGGACTAAAAAACTGAAATTCTCTATCTTTTGTCTACAGGAAATGCACCATATGGGTAAAGACATACATAGCCTAAAAGTAAAGAGCTGGAAAAATGCAAATGAAAACTAAAAAAAGGCTGGAGTCGTGATACTAATATCAGGCAAAATAGGCATTAAGACAAAAACTGTAAGAAGAGACAAAGACATTGTATAGGAATAAGAGGGTTAACTCATCATATATATATATATACACTCAACACAGGAGCCCAAGGAAGGAAAGACTGCTAGACCTAAAAGGGGAAATAGACAGCAACACATGAATTATTGGGACTCTCAACAGCCCACTATCTCCTTTGGACAGATTATCTAGACAAAAAATAAGCAAAGAGATACAGAAACTAAACGATACCATAAATCAAATGGACTTGACAGACATCTAGATAACCTTCCACCCAAAACCCACAAAATATGCATTTTCTCACCTCCACGTGGAACCTTTTAAAAGATTGAGCACATGATAGGGCAAAAACAGTCCTCTACGGATTCAAAAACATAGAAACCATATCTATGACCATGACGGAATTAAACTTGATACTAATTTCAGGAAAAAACAACATTGAAATACACAAGCATATGGAAACTAAACAACCTACTCCTGAATGACTTCACAACTACTGAAGAAATTAAGACTGAAATAAAAAGATTCATTGAAATCAATGATGATGAGTATATGAGTTTCCGTAATCTACGGGACACAGCAAAAGCAGTCATGAGAAGGAAGTTCATAGTAATTACTGCACATAAGGAAAAGGTGGAAAGGAGACAAATGGAAAACCTAACATCATGCCTCAGGGAATTGGAAAAACAACAACAACAAAATCCAAAAAAAGCCAGAAGAAAAGAAATAATAAGGATTTGAGCAGAAATAAATGAAATAGAATATAAACAAACTATACAGAAAATAAATGAAACCAAAAGCTTGTTCATTGAAAAGATAAAAAAAAAATTGACACACCATTAGCTGGAATAATTAAGAAGAGAGAAAGGAACCAGATAAATCAAATTCATAATGAAACAGGCAATATTATAACAGACATAGTAGAAAAAAAAAACATCATTAGAAAATACTATGAGCTACTGTATGCCAACCATCAAGAAAACCTAGATGAGATGGATAAGTTCCTGGACACATATAATCTATCAAGACTGAATAAGGAAGACAACAAAAGCCTGAATAGACCCAAAACAAGTAGTGAGATTGAATCAGTAATAAATAACCTCCCAACAAAGAAAAGTCCAGGTCCTGATGGGTTCACTTCTGAATTCTTTAAAACTTTCAAAGAAGAGTTAAGGGACCCGCAAATGGCGTAATGGCTATGTCACTGGACTCCCATGTAGTTGACCAAGGTCCAAGTCCTGGACCCGGTGTCTTAAACTCATGTTGGGTACATGTGTGTGCGTGCCCGAGATCCCAAGAGGAGAATGGAGGAGAAGGGATTGCGGTGTGGCCATCCCCTCTGGGGGTGATGGGTGTTTTCCCCCTTTCTATCTCTCTGTCTCTCTGGCAAGTGCATGTACCCTATAGCAAAAAACTTCTCCCCTCCAAAAAAAAAAAGTTAACACCTATTCTACTCAAATTATTTCTAAAAATAAAAAAGGAAAAAATTCTTACAAATTCATTTTATGAAGCCTCCATCACCTTCATCCCCAAAACAGATAAGGACATGACAAAAAAGGAAAACTACAGACCAGTATCTCTGATGAATATAGATGTAAAAATTCTCAACAAGATACTAGCAAATTGAATCCAATAACATATAAAAAAGATTATACATCATGATCAGGTAGGCTTTATTCCATGGATACAAAGAGTGGTTCAACATACTCAAAACCATAAATACAATACCATATTAACAACAACAACAACAAACCAAATAAGCATTTTAATCGATGCAGAAAATGCATCATAGATGTAAAAATTCTCAACAAGATACTAGCAAATTGAATCCAATAACATATAAAAAAGATTATACATCATGATCAGGTAGGCTTTATTCCATGGATACAAAGAGTGGTTCAACATACTCAAAACCATAAATACAATACTATATTAACAACAACAACAACAAACCAAATAAGCATTTTAATCGATGCAGAAAATGTATCTGACAAAATGCAACATCCCTTTATGATTAAGACTCTCAGTCAAATAAGCATAGAAGGATCATTTCTCAGCATAATAAAAGCCATCTATGAAAAACCTATAGCTCACATTATACTGAATGGAGAAAAGCTCACAACTTTTCCACTAAAAACTGGTATAAGACAAGGCTGCCCATTCTCTCCACTCCTTTTCAATATAGTTTTGGAACTCCTAGCCAATGCAGTCAGAAAAGAGAATAAAAGGCATTCAAATAGGGAAACGGAAAGAAGAGGTAAAATTATCTCTATTTGAAGATGACATGACTGTATACATAGATGACCCAAAGATATCCACAAAAAACCTTCTTGAAGTAATAAATGAGTACAGTAAAGTGGTAGGATATAAAATCAACTTACAAAAATCTGTAGCACTTCTAGATACCACAACAAGCAGACAGAGGTAGAAATGAAGAAAGTAATTCCATTTATCATAGTCACTAAAAGTATAAGATACCTAGGGATAAATCTAACCAAGGAAGTCAAAGACTTCTACAAGGAAAACTATGAAAATTTTTAAAAAGATATAGAAAATGTCACAAAAAGTGGAAGGACATTCAATGTTCCTGGATTGGAAGAATTAATATAATGAAAATAACAATTCTACTCAAATTAATCTACATATTTAATGCAATCCCAATCAAAGTACCGGAGATGTTCTTCACAGATCTAGAAAAGACAATCATAGAATTTGTCTGGAATTATGAAAGACCCTGTATTGCCAAAGCAATGCAGTGCAAGAAGGGTGGAGTGGATGTTATCTCCCTCCCCGACCCCAAAATATATTACAAAGGTGTGATAGTCAAAACATCATTGTATTGGCACAAAAACAGAGAGGTGGATGAATGGAACAGAATAGACCCCAGAAATAAACCCCAAAACATACAGCCAGTTGATCTTTAAAGAAGAGTACCAGTAAATCCGGTGGGAAAAGGGAAATCTCTTTAGCAAATGGTGCTGGAAAAATTGGGTATCCGCCTGTACAAAGATGAATCTTAACACTTATCTCTCACCATTAACAAAAATCTATTCAAAGTAAATTAAAGATCTAAACCTAAGACCTCAAACTATAAGACTACTGGTAGGAAACACTGGGGATAGTGGGAGGTATTGGGGTATGCAAAGACATTTTCTTTTTTTTTGAGAGGTTTTTGCTATAGGGTGTGTGCGCTCTCCAGAAAGACAAAGAGAGACAGAGACTGAAAGTGAGAAATCACCTCCTAGGGGGGATGGCCATGATGCAATTCCTTGTTCTTCCTTCTCTCGAGATCTTAGGCATGCACATACATGTGTCCCGCGTGAGTTTAAGTCACCAGGTCTGGGACTCGAACCGTGGTTGACTACATGGGAGTCCAGCGACACAGCCATTATACCAACTGCTGGTCCCAGGCAAAGACTTCTTAAATAAGACCCCCAAAGCACAGGCAGTAATTCCCCAAACAGACAAGTAGGTTTACATCAAATTAAGAAGTTTCTGCACAACAAAAGACACAGAAATTAGTGTGAATCAACAACACTCAGAATGGGAGAATGTTTTTGTTAACTATGCCTCAGATAAGGGACTGATAAGGAGAATACACAGGGAATCAAGCGGCTTACCCCTCTCCCCCAAAAAATGATTAACCCAAGGAAAAGATGGGAAAATGAACTGAACAAGCAACTCTCTAAGGAAGACATATGAACAACCAAAAAAAGCATATGAAAAAATGCTAATCATCCCTCATCATAAGGTAGATGCAGATCAAAACCACGATGAGATATCACCTAACCTCAGTCAAAATGGCAAAGATGGAAAAAAAAAAAAGGCGAAAAATGGTAAATGCTGGTGGGGATGTGGTGACAGGGAAACTGTTGGTGGGAATGTAAATCAGTCCAGCTACTGTGGAGAACAATATGGATGTTTCTCAAAGACCTACAGATAGAAGTACCATATGATCCAGCAATTCCACTCCTGGGTATCTACCCAAAGGCTATGAGAACATTCAGTCAGAAAAATGCTTGCACATCCATATTTATTATTCACAATTGCTAAGACATGGAACCAACCCAATGTCCATGGATAGATGAATGGTTTAGAAATTCCATATGCTCTATGGAATACTATTCAGCCATAAAAAAATAAAACCCTGGCTTTTGACAGAAAGTGGAAGAATATGGAAGATTTACTGCTGAGTGAAGCAAGCCAGGCTATGAAAGAGAGACATTGTATGTTTCCACTTAAAATATACTGACTGTCTGCACTCTGTGTTGGAAGTGGAAAGATGAGAGGACATAGAAGCATTGAAAATGGTTATGGATACTGGAGATAATGTGGGAACAGCGTAGGAGAATGGAGAGATTGTAAGGAAAGAAATTAAGGAGAAAAATAGACAGGCAATATATTTATGGGGTGCAGAAATGGATTATTATCTGTTGATGATAATGTGCTTTGTATCCTCAACTGGACTAATGTAAAGTATATTCATGTTGGATAAGTTCAACTTATAAACTAAATGATGTATAGTGATTGAATGTATAAAATAAATTAAAATAAAATTAAAAAGAAATTCCTTCTAAGAAATTATGTTATTAAGAAACTTAGTGTCATGAGATAATGCTCAATACATAATGCTAAAGGGAGAAAGTATAAAATGCATATACAAATTGCCCTCAAATACCCCAAAATATATTGTATTCTGTTTATAAATAAGGAATAAGATATAGCGTTACTTTAAAGTGGTCATCTCTGGTACAATGGAAAGTAACTTCTGTTTTCTTATGGTTCTTTTTGTATTTTCCAAATATATTGCAATGGACATACATTTCTTTATAATGAGAAAAGATAGGTACTGTATAAAACAAAGTAGCACTCCCTGTGATCTGAAAAGATGTGTGTCACTTGCAGGGGTATTGTCATATTTTAGAAGTTGTCATAGTGTGCTGGTACACATTGGGATGGGTCACCACAGTTGTTCATGATTATCAGTCATCTCATATAAAGCAATTAGATGCTCGTCCTTCCTCCCATCAAATCTTGTGGAGACATGATCCCTTTCTATAATATTTATATTGCTTAACCCTTTGAGGAAAAAGTGAATCTGGATGTACCACATGTCTATACTTTTCCAGGCAGAATGGTCACCCCAATTCCAAAACCTTTGTGCTGTAGTACAGAGGAATACACTTACTACATCTGACATTAATGATGATAAGGAAGCAAAAACCAAGTAACACATTTCACATACAAAAAGACTTTAAAAAGTTTATGGAAAAATGGAATTAAAGCATGAGTTTCTATTGGTGCAAATATATTTTTAGATCCATGAATAGTTTTTTGTTTTCTTTCTTTTTGAGAGAGAGATTTTTGTTATAGGGTGCATGCACTCACCAGAGAGACAGAGAAAGAGGCAGAATGTGAGAAATCACCTCCTGAGGGGATGACTATACCACCATCCCTTCTCCATTCTCCCCTCAGAATCTTGGGTACACACACATGCACGTGAGGTTTAAGCCATCATTTCTGGGATTCGAACTGTGGTTGACTACGTGAGAGTCTGGTGATGTAACCATTAAGCCATTTGCTGGTCTCTGCAGTTTTTTGTTTATTTGTTTGTTTTTAACAATACACATTTTCTATGTACTTTTGAAGACCCACTTGTACAAAAGTAAAGTAAGTACCTCCAATTTTCAGCATGTTCTTTGTTTCTGCTTTTTGAAATGTTAATAATCAATTGCCTATAGGATGTCTTTCTTTCTTCCTCTCTCTCCTTTCTTTCTTCCTTTCTTCCTTTCTTCCTTTCTTCCTTCCTTCCTTCCTTCCTTTTTCTTTTCTTTTCTTTTCTTTTCTTTTCTTTTCTTTTCTTTTCTTTTCTTTTCTTTTCTTTTCTTTTCTTTTCTTTTCTTTTCTTTTCTTTTCTTTTCTTTTCTTTTCTTTTCTTTTCTTTTCTTGTTAGAGTGAGATTTTTGCTATAGGGTGTGGATGTCACTGGAAAGAGAGAGAGAGAGAGAGAGAGAGAGAGAGAGAGAGAGAGAAAGAAAGTGAGAAATCATCCTCAGAGAGGATGGCCATGCCATAATACCTTCTCCTTCATTCTCCTTTTTGGGATCTTGGGCACGCATGCACAAGCACTTGGTGTGAGTTTCAAGTATCTAGATCCAGGATTTGAACCATAGTCAGCCATATGGAGTCCAGAGATGTAACCACCATGCCATCTGCTGGTCCTGGACTCCATTTTCTAAAACCTAATGTTTGTGCTCTTCTTCAGTGGCTCTGTAGGTTCAACTTATCATGAAAGCTTCCATGGTGGGAAAAATGGAACTCCCGAGTTTGTGAGTTAAGGATATCAGTATGAGAGTTTGTTATGCTATCAAATCCCACCTTAATTAGGTTACAGAAATGGCTTATTTTCCGTTGATGATAACATGCATAGTATCCTCAACTGGACTGGTCTGATGTGTATTTCATGTTGGGTATATTCTCTCTACAAGCTGACTGATGTATAGTGATTGTGTAAAAAAAAAAAAATAAATAAATTTTAAAAAAGTTACGTGGTGAATCACATTGCTTTTTTAAACAAACAAACAAACAAACAATTACTGACTTTGGTCCAAGAAGGAAGAGTTCAAGCTGACTGATGTATAGTGATTGTGTAAAAAAAAAAAAATAAATAAATTTTAAAAAAGTTACGTGGTGAATCACATTGCTTTTTTAAACAAACAAACAAACAAACAAACAATTACTGACTTTGGGCCAAGAAGGAAGAAAGAGTTCAAAGTGGTTGTACTATAGATGGGCTTGAAAAAGTATTTTCTGGGACATGCAGTTGGTATAATGGCTATGTCGCTGGACTCCCATGTAGTTGACCGTGGTTCGAGTCCTGGACCTGGTGGTTTAAACTCACACTGGGTGCATGTGTGTGCGTGCCCAAAATTCTGAGAGGAAAATGGAGGAGAAGGGATTGTGGTGGCCATTCCCCGTGTGTGTGTGTGTGTGTGATTTCTCGCTTTCTATCTCTCTGTCTCTCTCGCTCTTTCTGGTGAGTGCATGTACCCTATAGCAAAAACCTCTCCAAAAAACAAAAAAACAAAAACAAAAAAAGAAAAAAGAAAAACAATAAAGCATTTTCCTTAATTGTTTAGACATAAATAATCTGATTTCTATTTATGGGCATAGTGGTGGTGGTGTCCCTATTGAGTGATACCTTTTTTTTGTGTGTGTATTTCTTCTTTCTATGGCCACTGTTTACCTCCTAGAAGACTGCTGGGCTGCCTTGAACTCTCTGCTAGGACTTCCAGGGGCTCCTTTAAGCTTCCTCTGAGTCCTGTATTGGAATTCACTTTCCAAGTGAAGTTCATCTATAACATTTTAATGAGTGGGGCAATTACTCATGTGCATGAGAAAATCTCTTATAATGCTCACTTGAGTCCTGTCCAAGTTTGAGGTAAGAGATAATTGTGCCTCTGGTTGGGAACTCCATACTCTGTTTATGGTATTTGGGCTTTGTTTGTCTTTCAGTAACTTCGTGATTTCTCTCCCTTCCCGCCGACTTTTATGGAAATGATCTTCCTGCTGCCTGAAGTGTGTCATTCTGCATCTTGCCAAGAAGAAAACCTCTCCATAGGGAAAATGACCTATCTATTCCCCTCTGCAGCCATCTGACTTAATTATGCACTGTGTTTGGCCCCTAGAGAGCCCAGTGAGGAACATGAGGAAGTCCTGGCTTGAACACCAAGCCCTAGGGTCTTTGTCAATTATCATCTGGCACCCACGAGTCTGGCCAAATTTACAGGCATGTCTGTCTCTTAAAACATGTCAGGCCTGAAGAGTGAATCACTTTTTTTTTTTTTTTTAGAAGTAGAATAATCTTTTCCATTAAAGCCCCTTTACTCTCTTCCTGACACCCCAGAGCCTCCTGAACACACCTTGCTTTCTACGTATGATACTAGGGAGACTGCTGATGAATAACTTTGCTCGTTTCCCAGGTCTTGTGGCACGCACAGAAGTGTCGTAATCTTGAAGGAAGGGCATAGTTTTTAGGCAGATAGAGGTGGATTTAAGAGACACATTTTTCATTCTGTTAACTGTGAACCCTTGAGAATAACTTACCTCCCTGAGCTTCCATTTTCTTACTGTACAAGGGAGATAATAATACCTGCCTCTTAGGGCTGTTGTAAGTTAAAAATTAGACAACACATGCAAAAGTGATTTGAAAACTAAGTTAATGAATTTGATGAAGAACACAAAAAGCAGCATTTATTACCATGTTTCTTTTCTTTCTTTTTGTTTGGAAAGGTTTTTACTATAGGGCACCTGTGCTTGTCAGACAGACAGAGAGTGACAGAGAGACAGAAAGCAAAAAATAAGCCCCAGAGGGGATGGCCACGACACAATCTCTTCTCCTCCATTCTCCTCTTGGGATCTTGGGTGCGCACGCACACGCACACACGCCTGGGACCACCAGGTCCGGGATGTGAACCGTGGTCGACTACATGGGAGTCCAGCAACGTAGCCATTATGCTAACTGCTGATCCCTATTAACCATGTTTCTTATCTCTCCCCCACTCTTCTCTCTAAAGGAAAAAGAAATTAGCTTGTTCTCCTCTCTTTTTCTTGGGATTTTATACCTTTAAAATTCATTGCTATCTCCCCACGGAGGGAGTGATTTCTCGCTTCCTGTCTCTCTGGTGAGTGCATGTGCCCTATAGCAAAAATCTCTCTAGAAAATAAATAAATAAATAAAAATAAAAAATATAAATAAAAATTAGCATTTTATGATTTGTCTATTTTGCAAAGTCTGCATACACAAAACTATAGGTTTATTAAAAGAAGAATCTTATTAGTTTCAGTAGTGTAAATAAAACTTATTTTTAAAGAGATTTTTGCTATAGGTCATGTGGGCTAGCTGGAGAGACAGAGAGGCAGAAAGGGAAAAATCCCCCCTCACCTTCCCCGGAGGGATGACTGTGCCACAGTCCCTTCTCCTCTATTCTCCTTTTGGGATTTTGGGCAGGCATGTACACACGCACTCGACGTGGGTTTTAAACCACTGAGTCTAGGATTCGAATTGCGATCGACCACGTGGTAATTCAGTGATGTAAGTGTAATGGAGTAGCTTCACCTGCTGGTCCCCTGAACAAAACTTCTTATAATGTAATAAACAGCTCATTCAGTTTCTTCACAGTCTAGAGAAGAGGATCTCTGTATTAAATTTACATTTTGTCTTAACTATCCCAAAGCCCATTATGTAAACTTTTGATGTTTTTGATAATTATTTATTTTATTAATTATCAATACCATTTTTAATTTGCTGTACTCATCAAAGACAGCAAGAGAAAGTGAGAAAGCAAGCCACCAGGTTCGGGACTTGAACCACAGTTGGCCATGTGGGAGTCCAGCGCCTCAATCACCACACTACTTGCTGGCCCCTAAAATTTTGATTTTTAATCTGCCTGATGTACTATGGTATTTCTCTTAAGGGCAAACTTTAATCAGCAGCCAAATGCAAGAAAGTACTACCATCATCTGAGCAGTTCTAGTACAATATATAAAAAAATAAAAATACTATGTACTGATTCTTCTGGGATTTATGTAAACATAATAAAAGAGTTCATATATTAAAAAAATAGAATCCAAATCCTATCAAAGGCCTGCTTTCCTAACAAGTTTAGAGTTGGATTTGCAGTGTTATACATAGATGTTGTACCTTTAGAGACGCCCCTTTAAACTCTGACCTCCAATACTTGAAGCAAATGAATGATTTTCTACATCACTTGAACATTTCCATCTTTTTGAGGACATAGCACAACTCCATTCTGGTGCCTGTCACATTGTCTTGGGATATTTATTTTCTAGTATCCCCCACTAGACTTCAACAGGAAAGTTCCTATTTATCTCAGTATCCCCAGGTCCCAACACGGGGGCTGGTGCAAAGGAGTAGGTTAGGATGTGATTGTTGGAAGAGGAAAGAAGGAAGGAAGAGAAAGCAAAAAAGGGAGGGAGAGGAAGGAAGAAATCCAGACTAGGTATTCTTAGAAGTATAATCAAGGGCGATCGTAGCTCTCTCTGGAAGCAACCATGTGGGGAAAACCTATTATTATATCCTGGCTTCAAGTGTTGTTTTCATATTTGGGAGGAAATACATTATTTGTATTTTGGACTAGCCCCATCAATCTGGTCTCTCCATCCCTGTCCCAAACTTCCCCTGGAGTTGTGTGGGCAGAATGAGGAGGCCCTTGGTTTGTATCAGTAACTAAAGACTAATGAATGTTTTCCTGCTCAGAGCCAACAACTTGTAGTTACTGATGAGGAGATGGGGAGGAAAACCCTCCAAGTAGAATTTTTGGGCTTCTGCCTTACCCGTAGCCCAGCATGTAGCTGCTTGTGTTCTGGGAAGACTGCTCAAATACTGCTCTAAATGTGTTCATATGTTTTTCAAAAAATCATGTTAATTGGAAGTTATGTTGGTTTGATATCTAATATCTTTTGGAATGCATTTCCCATCAAAATGAAAGAACTGGGCTATCTGCCTTGATTTTCAGGTATGACACAGAAGTCACTTTTTTCTGTCTTCCGTAATCTTAGTTAAAATTTGCAACTGCATAAACATTATGTGGACAAGAAAAGCACTGGCCTGTCAGAGGAGATGGGTTTTAATTGCAGCTTTAGCATACACAGGCTTTGCAACTCAAAGCAACATATAAACCTCTCTGATGCTCACTTCCTTTCTCTTTAAAGTGATAATAATACCTACTTTTCTAGTTTGTTATGAGGGTGAACCAGTTTGATGCACATAAAGCACAAGACTCGGCCCTCAGCGAATGCTCATATTGTGTTTGGTGGAAGTGGGTGGTTGAGGTATTGACCTCTTTACCATCTTTTAAGGGTTACTGGTAACCTTGGGAATTGGCATGGGCTGCAGGTTTTTGATCTTTTAGGAGAGACTGAGAAAAATGCCAGCTATGCCAAAACTCAGGGAACCACAAGCAGCTTCAGATGGACTCCAGGTTAGTTGGCTAATGATATAGTCATGGAAGCAGATAAACAAATCAATGAAAAAGCTTAAAATCCTTCTGTCCCAATCAATCACTTGATCATGTGTTTTCATTTCCTGCCAACTCTGATCTATATGCAGGCATTTATTTTATACTTTGGTAAAGCTAAAATGCATAAACTTTTAAACATTCTTCTTTTTGAAGTTAACTCATCTGCTGAACTGACCGGCAACCTAAAGCCCAGACAGGGTAGGGGCAGCTCACCTGGTTATTCTTAGCACTGCACCTTCCATCCAGTGCTCATGGGGTAAGGGTTCAAGTGGCCAACGTCTTTCTAGAGAAATGGCCCTAAATCTGGGGAAGTTTGACCTGCCACCTCTCAGGAGACATGTGGCAATATTGAGAGATATCTCTGGTTGTTACCACTGGTATGGCATAGGCGACTTTCATCTGGTGTGTAGAGGCCAGAATATGCTGCTACACATCCTGCAATGCAGGGGACAGACCCCCACCACAACTTATTAAACCCAACCCCAAAGTGTCAGTAGTGCTGAGGTTGAGATGATGCTCTGGAGAAATATCTGAAGTCAGTGAAATCACAGCCCCCACCCCCGACAGTATATGCATAATTTTGTGTATAAATGGATTGCAGTGAGCACCTGAAGCTTTTATGATATTCATAAAGGGTAAGAATGATTCCAAATCCCTGGCTCAATGTGAACAAATGACTTCCAGGTCTGTTGGGCTTGAACGTAACCCAATGGATGGCATGAAATGCACATGCTTATCAGAAGAGGTGGGGTCCACATGGGCATAGAAAAGCCAAGTTGGGGCAGCACAGTTGAACTCTCTCTAGGGCAGACTGTGTTCTGACAAGCAAACAAGTACTTACAGTCTTCCTGCCATGTCAGTGTCTATGGTAGAGACCACTACTTGGATCTGACAGTGTTTGATGCTATTAAGCATTCAAGCCATGTTAACTTGCCTGGCTGTGAGTCCATGCTCAATAAGGATTATAATTTTTTTTCACTCTAGATCTGTTTACAGTATTACTGTAAATTCATTACTGGCTTGCAGGGGCTGGAGCTGAGTATTATTCATCTGTATCTATATCACCTGGGAGTGATCTGACAAAGAGTTAACATTCAATAATTGTGAGCTATAGTGAGTAAGAGAAGTGAACTGATTTTGTTAACACACGTATATCATTTATGGTACATAAATATTTCTTTTTATAAATTAGCATATTGGTTTCGGGATTATGCTCCAAGCTTTATAAGCATGATTAGTGTGAATTGGCCTTTCCAAGTCTGATTGCCTTTGGGTCAATGATAAGCTTGTGTTTTAGAATCTTTAGGACTATGAGGCAGATACAGGTATGTTGTGTATACACTGGGGCAATGAACACTGGGACAGTGCTCTCTTATGGGACATCTTGGAAGAGGAAGAGCCAGTTAGCCTCTCCCTGCCCACAATCTGGTATCTCTGCACTCCTTCACTCAGCCTGAACACTAGGTATGAGAGGGAGATCCAGTGAGGCTGATATGTTAGTCCTTGCTCTCAGATCTACTCTTTGCTCCTCCCCTGCTCCTCTCCAGCTCACAGGGAGGCCTGCCCTGAAGTCTGCTTCCCAGGCTCTCATGCCAGTAATTTATGTCTGGATTTGGTCAGTGGTAAGTATTGCCCGAATACTGGAAGGTAGACAGAAGGGAAAATCCAGGGGGGAGGGGGATATATCTCCATATCTCTCAGCCTGGGACAACATCTCTGACATTGGTAATATTTCCTCCATGATTCATGGTAGATCCAGGGTCTGAGAGGCCTAAAACTTACACAATTTGGGGGGATACTTTTAAGGAAAAGGAATATAAAATCATGAATAAAAAATTTAGATCTTGAGCTGGCCTGGTAGTGTAGTCGTGAAGTGCTCTGCAGAGGAAACCAGATCCCACATGGCCAATTTGGGATTTGTGTCCTGGCCCCACTGGCTCATCCATCAGGTGTGCACATGTGTCCAGGATCCTGACAGGATGGAGAATTAGAGAAAAAGGATTGTGGCATGACCAGGCCCCATTGTGGGTGCTTTCTTCTCTCTCATTCCTTCTTTCTATCCCTCTCTTGCATATGTCCCCTCTGGCATTAAAAAAGGAAAAAAAAAATTGACCATGGCCTTAAAAAGGTTCCACGAAAGCAGGGAACCCTGAAGATTAGTCTCATTAGCTTCATGGTCCACCATGTGCTATAGCCATGCTCTCAGCTTCCACTGGGTGGATACCCCTGGTTCTCCCTTGTCCTTCCAGCTTAGACTATAGCCACTTCCTGTTTCCTGGGTTGCCTTATTATTACACTTCTTAACTCCTCAGCCCCACAATCACTTGCTAGTTTTATTAAATCCATTCTATTTTAAATACCATGATTTCTTATTTTTTGTGCTGGACTCTAACTGAGAACACAGATTTAAATCAAAGTTAAAAATTCATGAAATTAAATTATTTTTGTTATTCATAACAAGGAGACTTTTTTTCTTGATGTGGATAAATAACCAGTTATACATATCTTTATAAATAGTATGGAAATTTAGATAGGGTAATTATCACTTCTAAACATTTGGGGATATTTAGATTTATTTTACATAATTCTGCAGAAAGAATATTTAATCCTAAAGTAATCAGAGAAGGGCATTTTGATTTCAGGAAGCAAGGCTGGATAATCTTGAGAGTTTTTTTTTTTTTATTTCTTTTCTTTTTTGGGGGGGAGAGGTTTTTGCTATAGGGCGTGTGTGCTTGCCAGACAGACAGAGACAGACAGACAGACAGAAAGCAAGAAATCACCCCCCAGAGGGGATGGCCATGCCGCAATCCCTTCTCTTCCATTCTCCTCTCGGGATCTTGGGCACGCACACACACGCGCCAGGTGTGAGTTTAAGCCACCAGGTCCAGGACTCGAACCGTGGTCAACTACGTGGTAGTCCAGCGACATAGCCATTAGGCTAACTGCTGGTCCCAATCTTGGGAGTTTTTGACAGCCTAGAGATTTAACCATTTCTTCAAGTGTATATTGAGCACCTACTACAGATTGTGCTGACGCTCAGCCACTGATGCACAGTTGTAGCCACTAGAGAATTTATGATCTTGTAGGACAGATAGATACCAAGTACATCTCCTTCTTCAGTTTGGAGGAGTGTTGAATGCCATGCTAAAGAGTAGGCATGGGGCGGGAACCAGCAGTTATCGTAATGGCTATGTTGTTGGACTCCCACATAGTCAACCGCGGTTTGAGTCCCGGACCTGGTGGCTTAAACTCACGCCGGGCACTTGTGCGTGCGTGCCCAAGATCCTGAGAGGAGAATGGAGGAGAAGGGATTGTGGCGTGGCCATCCCACCGGGGGATGATTTCTCGCTTTCTGTCTCTCTGTCTGTCTGGCGAGTGCACCTGCCCTGTAACAAAACAAAAAAAACCTCTTCAAAAAAAAAAAAAAAAAAAAGAAAAGAAATTTCCCCCAAGGTCACCCAACACGTTAGTAACAACAATGGAATTTAAACTCTGGTCTCCTGACCATAAAGTCAGTGCTGATCTGTCTGACTAGGTTTTAGTGGTTTCAGAATATTCAATATCAAGACCTCAAGTTACATGCCATAGATCACTGTTTAATCACAGAAGTATAATGACCTAGCCCCAATGTAACATCTAAATATAAAGTCACATCCCACGTAATGACATTTCAGTCAACAACAGACTGCATTCATGATGGTGGTCTCATAAGATTACCCCATATTGTGAGGTTTATAGTTGGCTATACCGCCTAGATTTGTGTAAGTACACTCTATTTGTGTAAGTACACTCAACGAAATCACCTAATGCATTTCTCAGAACATATCCCTGTCATTAAGTGACTCATTGCTATACTTAAGAATCTCAGGTCTTGGCAAAAGTTTTTGGCTTAGTAGAGTAAGTTAATTAGTATTACTTTAAAGAATCAAACTAAATTAACCAAAGATCTGCATTATCAAGAATCTCAGAGAGGGTCAGCCAACTATGTGGTAATTAAGACAGCTGGATCCCACATGGCCAACTGCGTGGTTCAAGTCCCAGATCTAGGAGCTTCAGAAACACACCAGGCACACGTGTGTGTAGGCCCAGAATTGTGAGAGGAGAATAAAAGTGGGCTGCCATTTTGTGTTCTTTTCAAGCAGGTAACCAGAAAACAGAAAATAAAAAGAGCATAAGCTTTGAAATCAAACTTAACTTTGAACTTCAGTTCTGCCTGCCTCCTATAGGTGTATGACCAGATAGGAAACTCATACTTGACAAGCCTCAATTTTCCCAATGAAAACATGAATCTCTGTAGAATTTTTTATGTAGAATACAATAAGGCCTGAAAATGTAGTCATTCCTTATTCCTCTCCACACCTCCTTCTTTTCACAGCCAATTTTCCTACTTTAAGACTTATCCATGAACTAGAAAATGTTCAAACACTTAGTTTGGTGAAGAATATAGTATAATAGCCTTGAAAAGTCTAAGGAAAAATGCCCCTAAATTCATAATGTACATAACAGGCCTGGAATATGAATTCTTTTATTTGGTGGAGTGCTCATACTTTTAGTTTTTGGTCAAGCTGAAATTCCAGAGGGACTACCTTGCCTGATATTTTGGCACTTTCCCTAGTCACAGTTGGGAGCCAGAAGTATGGACATGAGTGAAATGAATAAAAAATGAAAAACAAAAGTCAATCAAATCCTTTCTTTTCCCTATTTTTCCTTTATTGGAAGAAATGGGATCTGTCTGACTTGAAGTCAAAGCTTGGGATCAAATTCTGCAGAACTTGCCCCATCCTCTAACTCAGAAGGGTTTCACATGTTCCATGCTGGCCACATTTTTGAAACCCAGGAGCTCCTTTTCTAGATAATGGCTTATCAAGACAGTTACTCTTATGACTAATTATCAGGTCATATAAAGCTATATTACATGCACATAGTTCTTGCTGGAGCCAAGAGAAAACAAAGTTTTTTTGTCTGTTTGTCAATGTCATGTCTTTCAATATTAGTACCAACACCACAGTATAAGGCAAGCAATCACTGAATCCGTGTTGCAATTAGCATCAAGATTCTGTAACATCCCTTGATCAACTTGAATACCAGCAGTTTAGTATCCTTCAAATTTAGCTGACCAGATTAGCCTCTCCTGTCACCTTTCTTTCCCCTAACCCCTCAAACCTAAAGGAGTTCACACTTTCTTTTCAGCAGAATCAAAGACAGACATAGTAATGAGTATGGACACACACAAGAATTCAGTAGTGTATGTGTGGTCCAGGAAGTAAGCTGACAAAACTCTGAACAAGGATACTTGCTCATTCTGTGGAATTCAACAGAGTTCAACATTAACAAGTGGATACTAATAAACCTAAACTTGGGGAAAGAAAAAAGAATAGTAACATCTGGATTATCAAGAACAGCAATGAAAGAAAGAGGATTGTAATTTTGTGCTATTTCCGAATTGGTAACCAGGAAACAGAAAGTATTATAGAAAGAACATGAGCTTAGGAATCAAATTTAGCTTTGAAAGTTAAATTTGATTCTGAAACTAAACCAGATGGAACTTTGGGGAATAAAGTGTCTACTGACAGCTCTGCTTCTAACTCTCTGTGTACCTTGAGGGAGTCTCTTCCCCACCTGGGCCTTGTTTAGCTGTCTCTAGAAAATGAAGGAACATCGGAACTGATGATCTCTAGGGGCCCTCCCAGGTCTGATACTCTGAGTAGATGAAACGAGATGCCGCAACAGGAATTTAGAAGCTGGGCTGCAATGAGAAGTCCGATGATGCTGAAATACCACCCATGCGAGGATCACTAGAGCTAGTGGACAGGCAGAGAACAGTATACCTGCCTAATTTGCATAATAACCAGAAAACTAAACAGGTGGCAGCATGGGGCCAATCAACAGAATGTGTCATTCACTATGGCGTATGCTAATTTTTTTCCTTGTTCAAAATAGTAATCAGAATGCCTGGATTAAAGGAGTTCTCTAAGTCCAGACATAAAAGGAATGAGAACCCTAGATTAAAATAAATAAATAACCTTTGGAAAAGAAAGATTTTCTTTTTATTAAAAACCTAAAAAAAACAAGAGCAGGAAAAGCCCCTTTAGGAAAAAAAAACAGAGAGAGAGAGACAGTATTGGTACTTGCTATGTTCCAAATTCTACCACTAATAAGTGGAAGCCAAGAAGCAGCAAGCCAACTCCTAACCCCATAGCTCATATGTAGGAAAAATCTTCTAGACAGGTACCTAGACCCTAAATTAAAGATCAGATGGCTACACAGAATGAAAAAGAGGTCGTCAATCCCCGTGTGTGCTAGAAGTGACAATGCAGTGAGGGTGGCATTCATTGGGGATTAAAAGGGCCATTTTATCAAACTCTCATTACAATAACAATGTTACAAGTGGAAAAATAAATACTGATGATGCTTTATTTACAAAAGATAAGATCTTGGGACACCAGGACCAGCAGTTGGCATAATGGCTATGTTGCTGGACTCTCATGTAGTCAACCGTGGTTCAAGTTTCAGACCCGGTGGCTTAAACTCACACCGGGTGCATGTGCGTGCATGCCCAAGATCCCAAGAGGAGAATGGAGGAGAAATGATTGCGGCATGGCCATCCCCCCTGGGGGGTGATTTCTCGCTTTCTGTCTCTCTGTCTCTCTCTGTCTCTCTGGTGAGCGCACGCACCTTATAGCAAAAAACAAACAAACAAACAAACAAAAAAACAAAAAAACTCTCCAAAAAAAAAAAAAGAAAGAAAGAAAAAAAGATCTTGGGACACTGAATTAAACCTTAGTTCCCTCATCCCTAAGCTAGGAGTAATAATGTCCCCGGTTTCATATAAAGCTTTCAATCTAATGAAGATTTAGGAAACACCTACTTAAAAGCAGTAAGTGACTTGGTATAATAAGATTCAAGAGAAGAAAGGAGAACACAACATTGAAGTTTTACATCCATAAGAACAATGATCAACTCTGAAGTAACAGGCACCTAATTAAAGTTATATAATTAAGTGCCTGCTATCTTTCTTCAGGGGCCCATAATATGCTCCTTGTATAAAACTTTCTCACTTATTCCTAAGCTATCTTTGGACATAGAAGAAAAAATAGGAAAGGTATTATGATTATTCATAAATAGGTTGAGCCTAGTCCAGCTTACAGTTTAGACAGAATAATTCTCTCTACCCAGCCATTTTCAGACAGTGTCAGTTCAAACATGATGCTGGAGCTGGAACCACCATTGACCCACCAGCCTCCAAGATAATCAAACTCAATGGTACCTGCAAATACACTGAGTCTTGATGGAACTACACCACTCCCTGGGTGCCAACTGCATGTCAGGCCCAGAGGTAACCTCAGTAGAGCCTGGTGTGTAAAATTTGGCTCCTAATGCTCACCAATCTCAGGGAAGTCAGACTACGTCATCAAGGAAAAATCAATATGAAATGTTCTAGAAACGATTTTCATCTGGGGCAGTTCAAGATGGTGTTAGAAACCAGGTGCTTGTAGAGAGGGTGATAAGGGGGTAAGAACTTGACAGACAGAGCCTTTTGAGCAAAGGCTCAGAGGGAAAAAGAGCATGGGAACCTGTTGGTTTTCCTGCCTGAAAAAAATAGAGAGTCGTCTGGAGGCAGGGATTGTGGAGGATGAGACTAGAGATGTAGGCAAGAGCCAAGTCATAAAGGCTGGCCTGCGTGCCAAAGTAAAGAGCCTGGCCTCTGTCCAATAGCCACAGGGAGCCATTGAGAGCTTCCAGACACAGGAGTGACGTGGTCAGATTCATCTTTAAGGGCGCTCCCTCTGGGGCACCAGGAAAGCAGGTTGGCAGGGAGAGACCGAAGGCTAAGAGGCAAGTTAGGAGGAGTTTTATTGCTATTTTTGTGTGGAGCATCTGTTCTAAAAGGAACAATAGAAGGGTAAGTCATGTGACTTCATAACCTTCCACTGGGCTACTGTGGGGGCTGGTTAGCACAGGAAGAGTAGACAAGTGTTAGAGAATGAGGACCCAATACTGAGAGAAAGTAGGGCATGGTAGAATGGTGGGCTTAGAGAGAGAAGACCCAACAAAAATTCCAGCTTTTCAACTTGTCAGTTGTATGACACTGAGAAATTCAACCTTGCAGAGCCTCAGTTTCCTCACTGTAAAATGGCAATTGTAGTGACCACATGGCCAGTTCTCTGTGGGTCAGAGATGCATGCAAGGTCCCTGGTGGGCTGTCAAGAACTGAGGAGGCCCATGTAAGCTGGAGCCACCATTTTTATAGTGGAAAAGCCTTGTTTTGCCAAGAATGCACTCAGAAATCAGAAAGGATTCATTCACCAGGACAGAGGCTTACTTTTGCTGAGCACCAGTAACCAAAGCAAACAAGAGCAATGGGGACGAACCCAGAGTTAATACCTACACAGGAGGCTCCAGTGTCCCTTTGATGGAAAGCTAAAACCAGCCTGAGTCAAACAAGCCCATACACACCTATCAGAGCTGTGTGTTCTCAGCAGCCCTGGGCACATTCCCATGTAGCCTAGTTTGACAAGCTGTGCTGGCCCCGTGCCCAGCTTCCAATCGGAATCTACTGAAATTATCTGAGAATTTCTTACTCTCTCTCTCCTTTCTCTCTAGGAGGCCAGTTATGGTGAAGAATGGGGGTATCAATACATATTTTAAGCACATATTCATCACCCTTTATTTCTTATCTCACTCATAGAGTAAATCACTTCTAGATGGCAACAGTGCCCCCACAGCCCACAGCTCTGAACAGCTTCCTCAGTCAGCACAACTAATTTACCATCTGGGAACAGTTTTTTTTGAGGGGGAGAGGTTTTTGCTATAGGATGTGTGTGCTCACCAGACAGACAGAGACAGACAGACAGACAGACAGAAAGCGAGAAATCACCCACCCAGGAGGGATGGCCATGCCACAATCTCTTCTCCTCCATTCTCCTCTCGGGATCTTGAGCACGCACGCACACGCGCCGGCGTGAGTTTTAAGCTATCAGGTCCGGCACACGAACCGCGGTCAATTACATGGGTGTCCAGCGACATAGCCATTATGCTAACTGCTGGTTCCCCATCTGGGAACGGTTCTTGTTCTTTTGCTTGTTTGTTTTTCTTCTTTCTTTTTTTATTTATTTACATTTAATCACATATCTTTACAGTGTACAACATTTCTTTTTCCAGCACAAATAACATGCATGTCAGTGAAGACAAAAAATATTACTATAAACATTAGCATCAGCAAATAGCTACTCTTCTTTTTTCTCAATTAAGCACACTTTCACTTGTTTTTTCCTTCTTTCCCCCCTTCCTTTTTCTTTTTTCTTTTCTTTTTTAATTTATATATTTTTATTATTATTCAAACATTAAATCACTATGCATCATTTAGATTATGAAGAGACTTTACTCAGCATGATATACACCTCAGTCAGTCCAGCCCAGTTGAGACCACCATGCACATCCTCGTCAACTTGTGTCCCACAAGGCCTTACAGTTCTTGTTCTTAAATTAGGATTCACAGTTGCAGATATTCTGATATTCCCAGCTAAGACAGGACAAAGATTCCTGCTCCACTGACTTGCTTGGAAAGTGAGTGCTCTCGTGGATAAAGACTGCTCACTTAGAGCTGTTGGCTCTCCCATATCTGCCTTCTCTTATCCTCTCATTTTCAAATGTTCTGAAAATTTCTCATGTCCCCTTTCAAACACTGTCTTCTTCCTTTTACCACTGCTCATTGTTCCGAGCATCCTCTACCCCTTTTTCTTACTTGGCAGCTACCTCTGAGCCTCTGAGAAGCCCTTTCTGCCTTCTACACATACCGAAATGTTCTCTGCACGTCTCTAGCGACCTGTCCGTATCCAACAGTATCTCACCCTACTTGACCCTATTTCAGTTTTTTCCATGTAGCCCTCTCTCTTCTGGAGAGCTGCCCCTGAATCCAGACCCTGGTGGACCCCATACCTTCTTGTCCTCAACCATATTTGTCCCCGTCAAAACTCAACTTTTCCACAAAAACCTGCTCATCTGCCTGTGTTTGCTATTTTGGTTGATAGCCTCACCACTATCTTCACCCAAGGTAGAAAGCTCAGGCAATTTTTTTTTTTTTGGAGAGTTTTTTTTCTATAGGGTGCATGCACTCACCAGAAAGACAGAGAGAGACAGAGAGACAGAAAACCAGAAATCACCCCCGCCCTCCGAGGGGGGATGGCCCCACCACAATCCCTTCTCCTTCATTCTCCTCTCGAGATCTTGGGCATGCACGCACACGTGCCCAGCGTGAGTTTAAGTCGCCGGGTCCAGGACCCGAACCGCGATCGACTACGTGGGAGTCCAGCTTTCTTTCTTTCTTTTTCTTTCTTTCTTTCTTTCTTTCTTTCTTTCTTTCTTTCTTTCTTTCTTTCTTTCTTTCTTTCTTTCTTTCTTTCTTTTTATTATCATCATAATCTTCTTTATATTACATTGGATCACATATAACTTTACAGTGTATTACATTGCTTTTTCAAAAGAGAATGCCATGCATGTCAGTCAATACAGAGACATTAATCTCCCCACTTCATCATTCAATATCTTTTCAATGTTTTTTTCCTATGGTATTCTATGCGAAAACGTGTCATGACTTTGCCAATGACCAATAATATACACTGACTTATATGAGTGAGTTTGCTTCTTTCATAAACTCAGTGTAGATTAGTCAACTGTTTTTGCTGAGTACCAAGCACTGTTCAGGGCACCAGACATACTTGTATATGTTGTTAATATGGCCCATATCACACTCCAGTGAGTATAATGTTTTTCGTCACCTTTCAAGTACTGATTTTCTTTTAGGTCATTAAATTGTCTTTAAAATAGTCACTATTCAGATTCAGTACTACTTGAGCACTTACTAAGGATGGCTAGAGTCCTAGCTAGTCAATAATGCTTCCAGTGTTTATTCCACTAGAACTCTCCAATACTTTCCTTATCTCCATTTAGAAATATTGTAACCACAACTCAAGTGGTGGGTGTCTCCAGTATTACCACCTCTAGGATTCAGAGCCAGTAGAAGGTGAGAGTTGGTGAAAGGGATAGCGCAAGTAAATTTTATACTGCTAAATGAAGTGTTCATATTGACACTTCTTTTCTGTTGTTTAATGGCTTCTTTTGGGAAGTAGAGACAATAAGAATTGGCTTTCTCAAAACCTCATCATGAAGCAAGGAACTCACTAATCTCTTCTCTTCTGGATGATATTTCCAAACCATAAATATAACCATGTTCCTTTTCTGCTTCTGTTCTTCATTATCTTTCCATTGTCTTTAGGGTAAAATGAAACTCCTTAGTGCATCATTTGTAGAAAAAAATGGGAAGAGGGACCAGCAGTTGGTGTAATGGCTATATCCTTGGACTCCCATGTAATTGACCATGGTTTGAGTCCTGGACCCGGTGGCTTAAACTCACGCCGGGCACGTGTGCGTGTGTGTGTGCCCAAGATCCTGAGAGGAGAATGGAGGAGAAGGGATTGCGGCATGGCCATACCCCCTGGGGGGTGATTTTTCTCTCTCTGTCTCTCTCTGTCTTTCTGGCAAGTGCACACGTCCTATAGTAAACAAACAAACAAACAAAAAGCGAAACTCTAAAAAAAAAAAAAAAACCAGGAAAAGAAAAAAAGGGAAGGTATGTGCTCGTATGCATTGCATGTGAGTTATTACTGGGTATGATATTGTTCGAGAGAAGGAACCATTACTACATGAACCATCACACAATTGTGGTACAACTTTATGTCATTCATTTATGTACTAACACATTCTTGCCTTGTTCCTCCTTTGTTCTTTTATCCTTTCACTTAATTAATCCAGTTCATTCTTTTATCATCTATCCAACCATCCCACTCATTTATCCATTCACTAATATTTTTCATTTTTGTTAGTTTGCTATAGGGCACGTCGTGCACTCACCAGAGGGAGATAGAGAGAGAAAGGGACAGAGACAGAAAGGTAAAGTGAGAAAGCGCCCTACTTCCAGGGGTTATGGCCATGCCACAGTCCCTTCTCCTTCATTCTCCTCTCTGGGTTTTGGCCATGTACACACACACATACTGGCGTGGTTTTTGAGCTATTGGGCCCAGGACTATGTGGTCAGCCATGTGGGATCTAGCCAGTTGGCCATGCCATTTACTTATTTTCTCACTTACTCATCCAACATTTATTACTTACTTTTTTCACATTTTCTGTTTGAGTCATCTCTGCATTGTCTTCCTACGTGTTACTTCCTTTGATTTTTTTTTTTTTCCTAAGTTGCTCCATTAGATCAGGGTTTGTGACTAGGGTAGATTCCTAGTGAAATCACTCAATGAAATCACTTGACCCACACACCTATCCTCTGTGCATACTGAGGGGTCGCTAAGGAGTGGCAGTGGCAAGGAGTTGGAGGCAGAGGAGCTGGCTGCCTGAGTTCGGTTGTATGACTTTCACAAGTCTTGACCCAGAAATTCAGTTTTTTTTTTTCCTCTCTCTAAACTCCTCAACTAGATTGGCTTTTTATAAGACTGGCTTTCTACTGAATACTCTCTGAGAGTTATAAATATGTAGTACCATAACAGTTCTCTAGTCAAAAATAATTAGAAAACATTGGGTTAATTAAAAATAAACATTTGATGACTAAAAACGTTTTAAAGATAAACATCTTTAAAGCCTCTAATATGGTGATACAGATCATGTTTCTCTTAGAGGGAAATACAGCATGAGGCTCTGTTATTTTGAGAAGTTGTGAGCCATCAGAGCAGTTAGATATTTCCCAATTTGGGCACCCCTTAAATTTTCAAGGACTGAGCCATGTAATAGACTTGGTTCTTCCCAATCTGGAACTATTGAATTTAATAAAAGTCAGTAGTTCTGCTAGAGAATAAATAATGTCATTACATCATTAAATTTCTTTAGTTTGTAATCTGACACACTGAAAACCAGGGGTGGCAATGGGAGGGGTGGTGCAGTTGGATCTCAGAAAAGGTCAAATGTTTGACCCTTTTTCTTGCACATCTGTCTCTTAGAAATCGCAGACAATTCATGTTGTAGACTGTGCTATTTCTGGAAACCATGTCACGTAACTATTCAATCTCCCTATCTGCAAGGTAGATAAGAGGAAACCAGAATTATTTTCTAGCTCATTATTATTGTTAATTATTTATAGAGTTGTAGTATTTTTATTTAAATCCACACAGGTATCATTACAATAAATTCATCACTTTATTTTTCTGCTCTACATTCTTTCCTATCTTTTTCTTTTAATATATATAATTTGTTTTTACTTAACTTCCAGAGTATTCTACTAGGTGCCTATGTCACATTTTATTCATCTATTTCACAAGTGGCTGATATTTGTTTCCATTTTTTAGCTATTATAACTCATGCTGCAATGAATAGACTGGTACATGATTCCCTGTGTACATGAGTCAGTTTCTTAGGTATATGTGTATATACTTAAGAGAATTGTTGACTATTATGGAACCTATTTTAGAAATTCTTTCCAACCCTAAAGATTTAAAAAACATTCTCCTATAAAATCTCCTATTATTAAGTTTTACGTTTTGCATTCTATTCTTCAATACTGTTGGAATTCATGTGAAATATTTAATGTATGATGATGGCAGAGATCTATCATTTCTTCATATGAAGAGTCAATTTTCCTGTGATCATTTTAAAAAATCACCTATGATTTCCCCACCTATTTGGGATACCTCCTCTATCTATGATCAATTTCCCATGAATTCATACATTCAATATTCTGTTCCAATCTTGATTTTCTGACAGCATCAACAGCAAATATCTGTGGTGATTACCATTGTACAAATCATATATGCAGGAAAGCATAAAACAAAACAAAATTTTGTCTCTTAATTTCAAATCCTTATAACCTCTTTTCTTAATGCATCTTATAGACCTTCTAGGGATGTGCTGATTAGTATTCATTACTGGATCCTAACTTCAATGACAATGCTCCTTAAAATAAAGCACTAATAATAATTGTTATAGGAGTTTGGGGAATAGACTTTCAATATATTGATACTTCTTACTAAACATCATTTTTTTTAAGAGAGAGATTTTTATAAGGCGTGTACACTTTCCAGAGAGTCAGAGAGACAAAAAGCAAGAAATCACCCCCCTCCACCCTGGTGGAGGGGATGGCCATGCTGCAGTCCCTTCTCCTCTCTCCTCTTGGGATTTTAGGCACATATGCACACACACCTGGTGTGAGTTTTAAGCTGCTGGGTGCATTCTAACCACGGTTGACTATGTGGGAGTCCAGCAATGTAACCATTAGGCCATCTGCTAATCCCAACATCATGGTATTTTTAAGTTTTAATTTTTTAAAAGAATTATTTATTTCATTATATTAATTATTATTATTATTATTATTATTAAATTTGACCAAAGAGAGAGAGAGAGAGAGAGAGAGAGAGAGAGAGAATGGGAATGTGAGAAAGCAAGCCCCCCGATCTGGAACTTGAACTGCAGTCAGCCATGTGGGAGTCCAGTGCCCCAACCACTATGTCACATGCTGGCCCCAGTATTTTAAGTTTTGATTTGCTGCTGAAGGAGTTCCCACATCAATGTCATCTTAATGTAAAACGAATGTTCTAATATACCGTTAAGTATAAATTCTGTTGAATGCTTTGTAGATCTGAAGTATAAAAGGGATTGAAAAATGCCTTGTATATGAGAGATGCTTTAGTAAGTGTGAATTCTCTCATGTCTAATATGATGTGACTTTTGGCTGAAAACTTTCCCGTATTCACTACTACACTGATGAGGTTTTTCACCAGTATGGATTCATACTATTATTTATACCATGGTTTCTGCCATCCACTTTTGGTTAATGCAATATGAATAATAAAACTAATGTAACAACAGCTACCACCTATTAAGTCCCTATTGAGTGGTATAAGTTCTCCTAAGAACTTTATAAATAGTAAAGTTCATTTAATCATTCAATATTTACAAAAATCTAGTAGGAAATGGTTACCTCTGTTATAAGCATGAGGAAAATAAGGCTCAAACAAGTTAAGTAACTAGCTTGAAATCTCACTTGGTTTATGAGGATTCAAAGTCAAGCCTGTCCAATGTCAAAACAATGGTGTTCTGGTAGATTTTTAACAACTAGCTCTCTGAGAAAATAGCTTTGATTTGTTGTATTTGTTGATTTCTGTGGTATGAATATTTCTATTATAGTAGTCTCCAGCTGTGAATGTAATGTTATAAAAGACAGAGTTGGGAAGAGACGTGCACAGCTGGTTCTGTGGAGCTTGTATAAGCTATTGTATAAACTAGCTCCAACACATCACTGTACAAACCATGCGTTTTCTTCTCTGTCCTGACCCATGTGTTCATAATTAGGGTCACTGAGGAGTTCTTCTCAGTTCTTGGATTTATAACTCAGCGGGTAGGGACATGTGGTGGGCTTTTGCCCTGTCAGGGTTTTTTTTTTTTTTTTTTTTTAATAATTACTTATTTAATTTTATTTACTCATTCATTTATTTTTATTTTAATTTTACCATAGAGAGGTTAGTTTGTGTACTCTCTCTCTCTCTCACACACACACACACACACACACACACAGAGAGAGAGAGAGAGAGAGAAAGCAAAAGCAAGCCAGCAGGTCCAGGACTTGGAGCGCAATCGGCCATGTGGGAGTATCCAACACTTTAACCACTATGCCACCTGCCGGTCCAATCTAGAATTTTTTTTTCTTTTGACCAGAAAATACTGTGGATTGTGTTAGAAAAGAGCCCTTTGGCCCTAAGAGCTATTGAGTCTGAGCCTTATGTAGACATGAGGTAAAGATGATGATGATAATGATGATATGTAGTATTAACAGTAGTTAAATAGTCATTATTTTTCAAAACTTAATATGTGCTAGAGACTTTTCTAAGCATGTAGAGAAACAATAGAATGGAGTGGTTAAGAGTTTGGGGTCTAGAGTTAAAATGACTGAGTTTAAATCCCACTCTATTTGTGCTTGTTACCTATGTAATTTTGGGCAAAGGATAGTAATAATACCTATCTAATAGAGTTGGTTTGAGTCTCTGCTTACAACAGACTAAGTGAGATCAGAAACATAACATAATGGTGAATATATGCTCAATAAATGTAGTTTCTATTTTACTTCATTCCTGATATTGTAGAATACCCATACACACCTTTTAAAAAGGTATTTATTGGGGGCCAGCAATTAGTGTAGTGGTTAAGGCCTTGGACTCCCACGTGGCCAACCATGGTTCAAGTCCCAGGCCTGACAACTTGAAACTCACTCCAGGTGTGTGTGCATGCATGCCCAAAATTCTGAGAGAAGAGTGAAGAAGATGAGATTGTTGTGTGGCCATCCTCCAAGGAGAGTGATTTCTTGCTTTCTGTCTTCCTGTCTCTCTAGCAAGTACACATGCCCTATAACAAAAATCTCTCTCTAAAAAAAAAAAAAAAAAAGATATTTATTTCCACTTCACTAAAAAAAGTGGGAAGTTATGGAAAAGGTTCAAGGTCAACAGTTTAGAAGTGGTGGAACAAGGACCAGAACTCTGGTTGGTGCTTTAATCTTTTAGGCTTTATCTAATATAAGAAAACTAAAGTAAGAATTTTGCTTTGTGGCATAATGTTCATCCAGAGAACTCAAATTGAGGATTAATCCTAATATGAATGCCTCCCTCTGAGAGCTCTTCAATGTGTATGCTTTAGTAAAGATGCCTCTTCTAAAGGCAGGGTAGATGGGAGGGTTGTTGATATACTCCAAGACAGTCATCCTAAAAGAGAAAAAAAAAAGGCAGTCATCCTGCCTAGTCTAAGATGAACTCTGCATTGAGGAGCCCATGGCAAAATGCCAAATACTATTCAAAGTCTGCATTGGAGGAGGCACATTTCTCACATATAGGCATTTGTCAACCCCTCTTATACCTTTGCAGAACCGGTGCTGGGTCTTATGGCAAAGGGCACAGACTGAAGCAGCCATAGTTCTGAGTACTTGACCTACTGAATTTGCCCTCCACTCATTGATCAGTAGCAAGAGTAAATCAGTGGTCCAAGAGAGGGTTGTAGGGCTCTGCATATCCATTTTTTGGAAACACACATTTTTGTGTTTTGGGCATCGTGGAGATTTTTTTCCCTTGGCTCTATGCAGTATATTCTGGAAGTATTTCAATATAGATTGGGTGTGGAGAAGTTCAGATTTCAGCTTTTCCTCTTCACATAAATAAGCAAAGCTTGCATTCTGCATAGAGAGCAGATGGAATGACAGTTTTTTATTAACTAAGGTCCACTGTGAGGAGCATTTCATCGAAATAGTGTGACAAATGTTGTGATGGAAAATCAGCTGATTTTTCACTAAGAGATGCTGAGTAAATATATGTGGTCTCTGTGATGTGACTAACAAAATTCATGCCAGAGTCTGTCACCAATGAGATCTCCAAAAATGATGCACCATCTTCCATAGCTTGGTATATATATTACTAACTAGATCTCAATACATCATGTCTTTCATAGTCTTTATATAATATATCATCACTGAAAATAATACAATCAAACTCATCACTACATGACAGATACCTTGGTAGAGACTGGGATCCAGAGCCAGATATGACACGACTTTGACTTCAGCCCTCATGTCTACTAGAGGAGACACATAGCTATAAGACAAGAGTGATGAGTAGCCCCATAAAGTTAGATACATGTGGTATAGGAACATTAATAACATAGTACCCAATTCAGCCTGGAGTTGAGTAAGGAAGAGCTGGGACTTTGAGACAGAAATAGATCAAAGCATTATCTTAATTTCCTACACCCACTCCTTTGAGGATGAAAATTGTGATTCTCTTTTATTTTTGGAGTCCTAAGGGCTAGCATAGTGGCTGGCATTTAGTAGGTGCATAATAAATGTAGACTGGAAGACTTAATAGGGTGTGGAGAGTTTCCCAGTCACTTCTGATGAGGGTTACTGGAACATCAACTGTGCTATAATGAGAAGAGCTTAGTATGGGAGTCAGTAAACTACAGCCCATAGACCAAATGTATCTAGTTTTGCAAATAAAAAATTATTGGAACACAGTCACATCCACTTGTTTACATATTGTCGATGTCTGCTTTCATGCTACAATGGCAGATTTGAGGAGTTCTGACAAAGACTGTATGGTCTTTGAGTCTAAAATATTTACTATCTGGCTCTTTATAAAAAAAGTGGTTTAGTAGGTCAGACTGTCTGGTTAGGGATCTAGAGTTAAATTGAATGACCCTTGGTTTAGTAGGTCAAACGATCTGGCTCAGCCATTTACTGTAAGATCAGAACCACGTTGTTTAAATTCTCTTAAGATACAGTTTTCTTAACTGTAAACGGGGATAATCCAGTATTACGTTGCAGATCAAGTGATCTGTTAGCATATTTTGATATAGCTGTTAAACTATAAATATCCCTAAAATATGCATTAGAATTATATACGAACTGCCAAGTTTTGTAATTTCCCTTCTTTTAACTGTTGATGGATCTACCTTCTCTGTTGTAGATTAAATACTTATTGGGGCATAGTGAAATGACATCATTTGTATTTTTTTTTCCTTGCCAAATTAGCATTCATTCAAAGGGCATTATTAGCACCTATTATAATTCCATCCTCTCAGAACTCACAGCACAGGGGATGAGGTCAACATGGTCTTGTTTGAAGTGTGGGAACACAGAAGCATGGTACTTTAGTGATAGTTTGACTTTCCTGCAGCCTCTGTAAGTAAAAGCTTTCTTTTGCTTACTCATGTGGCATGGAAGATCCGAAAAGCACAAGCCTTTCTCCCCTTTCCAGATATAAATCATTAAAAATATAAGAGATTCTTTTCGGTGGATATGGTCTCACAGGGCATGACTTTATTAGGTGTGAGTGGTTTTGAATTGTAATCCATGGAAAATGGTTCATTACAGATGTTTGACTTTGAAACTTCTAAAAAGGAGAAAATCCTTCATGATGATTCTTTAAATGTGCCAAATATCACTTGAGGGTGTATAATATAACAGAATGCAAACATACCATACTTATATCACCACACCTCTCTCCTGTACTCAGAGCAAACATTGTTAATCGATCCCTTTAACTTTTCATCTAGGCCCAGTAGTAGTTTTAGAATTCTCTCCAGAGAGTATTTCAAGTGTTCTTTACTATCAACAGAATGTGAAAAGAGAGATTAAATTCATTTGTCCTTTTTCATCTAGAACCTATAGCATACATATAGCAACCTGGGATAGAATGGAGCCAGCCTTACTGGCAACATACTGTTTACATTAGATAATTAATTAGATGATTTACCTCACTTAAGTCTTAAGAGAATCAGCAGACAAACGAAGACTGAAGAATTTGGAAGAACTTTCTATTGAAGAATTATTCCAGATGTATGTTTCCTATTGTATAGTAATGTAATAACCAGATAATCATGTGTTGTGACCTGCAAAAAAGAATCTTTTGAACCATAAAGCAGAGCTATCCAAATTATAATATGCATAGAACTCACCTGGAATCCTCTTAAAATGAGATTCGGATTCAGTGGGTCTAGAGTGAGGCCCAAGATTCTGCATTTCTAGTAAGTTCTCAGATGGTGCTGATGCTACTGGTTATTAGTCCACATTTAGGTAAGCAAGTATACAGAATCCTAAGCCAGTCCCAGCCCCAGTAGTGTAGGTGTCGGTATGACGAGCCACAGTACTAGAGGCGGTGTGGCCGACTGTGGGTTTAGATACCTGGTCTAGTCCACCTGGAACATGCTGAATGTGTGTACCAGATTCTAAGATCCTGGCTGACTGGAGGGCTTGGGGAAGGGGATCATAGTATGATGAGACTCCATGGAGGGAGCCTGTTTTTCCCTCTCTCTCTCTCTTTCTCTTTCTCTCATGGATGTGTTCTCTATTATGAATAACAAAAATTATGTTTTTTTTTAAAAAGAATACTGAGCCAGACATTGATGAAAAAATAAATCAAAATGAAAGAGACACTTTGGTAAAACTAATTTAAAACTACAGGGAGCTGAGAGAGACTCTCACTCATATTATTCAACCAGTGTAATAGAACAGACATTTTAAGAATCGAAATATACACATCACATTTATATTGACTCACAGCCAGGTACTTAACCCAATAAAAGCCATGCTTATGTGGACTCCAAGTCAGATCCAAGGGCTTCCCATTTTTATGTTTGCCCTTCTCTGTGTTGGTGTGAGAACTCTACCATAATAGTCTTGAATGATGACTGGCTACTTTACACAGAGATCCTGGCAGAATTACTCGCATAGTACCAAGGTGTGTAATTAGCCATCAGATGTTCAGTTCCTAGAGAACAGAGAGTGCCTGACACTTGGCAATAGCACTCTGAATGTCTCATACTGAGTAGGTGGTTTGGAGGTGTAATATACAGCAAAAACTCTTTATCATCTGTGGACTTCCCCACAGATAAACCACTAACACCTGGATACTCATATCTTCTATCCTGCTAGGTTCCTTTGTCTACTCTACATATGGAGAATTTTATTAAAAGAATAAATTTATGCCTGATCCTACTTCAGTAGCAAAACCTATGCCCATTTTTGGAAGGAAATCAACAGTTCATAATGGACTTCTCAGAGCAATAGGTACTGTTACATGTATTTTCTTATGGAGCATGGTCCAGCTAAAGAGACAGCATCTTTCTAGATACTGTCATCAGTTATCAGAGCACAGTGACACTTGAAAAGCATGCCATGTCTGTGTGCATGCATGTCCAAAATCCTGAGAGGAAAACGAAGAGAAGGGATGGTGGCATGGCCAT
The DNA here is from genome assembly GCF_000334495.1 of Tupaia belangeri chinensis. Lineage (NCBI taxonomy): Eukaryota > Metazoa > Chordata > Mammalia > Scandentia > Tupaiidae > Tupaia > Tupaia belangeri. The sequence goes on along the minus strand of NW_006159776.1, from coordinate 4,272,547 downwards.
TTCCCCTTGGGGGTACTTTCTTTCTCTCTCTCTGGTGCGTTCAATGCCCTATAACAAAATAAACAAAACAAAAACAAAATACTAAGTTTTCTTGAAGCCTATCTGTTCTTCAAATTATTGCCTACTGATTCACAGGGCATATAGTTTTTCATTCCTAGTTATAAGAATTCGCTTTGGGGCTTAAAACAAATTCTTACAGTGACTAAGACAGTTTTAGAAATAAAACATCAATATTTTAGGAAAATTCCTAGCCAATTTTTTGCTTTTCGTATTCTTGTTCTCTCTTTTGCTCTCTGTCCCCTCCCACTCCCCTATACCTACTAAGAATCCATATCTGTCTCTACAACTATATAATAAACCTGCACTTGAATTTGGTTTCTGACATGCACACAGCAGTTCACATTTATACAGAGTGACATTTTCACTCAGATCAACTGAGACAATAAGCAGAAATGTGTAATAACTTCAAGAGCAAAGGCCCAAGAAAAAGAGGAAAATTTGGGATAGGATTTTCACAGAGGAATTAACCATTCATTATTTGCCTTTTTGTCTTCCACCACTACCCACCCCCCATTCCACCTCTACCTTTTCTTTCTTTTATACTTTCTTCTCCATACTAGTGCAATGCTTGGGCTGTGGAGTCTCATTCATTGTTTGACCATCATGTATCAAATTCTGTCATGTGGTACACAGCATCCTAAACAGTAGAGAAAGCACTGCAAATGAAATCTGGCAAAGTCCTTACTTTTGCAAATTTTTCATTTTGCAAGTCGGAGACAAAGAATTAAAAGTCCAAAATATGGTAGATGATGATAAATGCTTAGAAAAAAATAAAGCTTTATAAGAGACAGAGTGATGCAGTGTTATTATAGATAAATTTATCAAGAAAGTGCTCTTTGATGTTTGAGCAGAGCCCTAAATGAGTGGATGTGGCTCTCAGGGGAAGAGTATGCTATGAGAGAGAAAGCAGGTGCAAAGACCTGGAGATACAGGGTCAGTGTGTGAGGAAGTAGATTTTACACACACACACACACACACACACACACACACAAACAAACACGCACACTTTATATTCACTTCCTATGGTTTGACATATGATTGTGCTGAAAAAGTATCATTTGGAGTCCATAATTGTCCCCTTTACAAAATGCCTAAGTAATATTAGATGGGACCATAGGAAATTCCCAATTTTTAACCATTTTTAACCTATGAAATGGAAATTTCATATATTGGGTTGTCAGGAAAGTCCACGACTCATTTTTTGCGTAGAAAAACAGAAAAACATGTCATGACTTTCACTTTGTGGACAACTTCATAGTGCAACTTAGGGACTGAATTAGACTTCTACCTTAAAAAAAGGCAGGCTCTTACTAGTCTATTGTCTCATATTATGATTTGTAATTGCACATTTCCTCATTAATGAATTTTCCAGGAGAAAACTATCTCAGTAATAGTTTCTAAACTGCTCTCTGGTTCTGTCTTTGCTGTGTACTCATTTTCATGTGCCACATCCAGTATAAGGGCCCATCCCTACATTCCACTTAGGGTTTAGAACAAAAGTATAACATGCAAATCAAAAGCTACTTACAGAATGCTCCTGCCTGACTTTCTGAGTGATTGCTGTGATATTCTTTTTTGGGGGAGGTTTGATTCTGCAAGGTTGTTTTCTATTCAGCACTCTGCCTGCAGTTTTGGAGGCTGTGGTGTCAAGTCTGGGAGTGATCATATCTACCAAGTATTTCTTCTGGGACTGTCTCTCCTCTGGTGCAACACTGGTGACATCCCTGGACTTCCTGGTCACCAGCACCATGGATCTGGTTAAATAGCTCTCCAGTTTCTCTCCATATCTTAGCTAAGGAGAAACATAGCAAAACAAAATATAAGAAAATGAAATCACTTTCTAATCTCAAAAACTTGGCAGAATTAAGAGAGAAAGTGATTAAGGTCCATCAACAGCATTATTTCCAAACGATTCACTTTTTCCAGAGGCATTTTTTTAAAACCACCTGGCTACCTCCTTATCTTAGCTATTTGCCTTGGAAACTTGGCTTTACTAATTAGCTTACGTTCTTAAGCCAACTCATTAAAGCCTCACTTGGCGCTTGCCTTTCACTCCTAGAGGTACTCCTTTAAATGGGATATTCTTACTCTCTTTCCATAAAATAGCATATGAATACATTTTATAAATAAGACCAAGTGTTTTAACAACAAAACAATTGTTATTTTTTTCTCTACCATTCCAGCAATAGGAAAAATCTCAAAACATCAGAAGGAAGAGTGAATATTTTAAAAGTAAAATTGTCCTGTTTGGTATCCTATAGGTCACCTAGAGTTCTGGGAAGAAAAACTTATTAAGAAAGAAGACCTGGGGGGTTGAATGGTGATGCAATGATAAAACTCAATGGTCTTCAAGGCTGACCCACAGGGAAGGTTCTGGTTTACATTAAGAGTATGTTGGGTGCACGCATGCCCATGATATAGGCTGGATCTGGCTGGAGCTGGGGGGTGGATCTTGATGTGAAGATCTTGCTGCATAGTCTGTCTCCATCACTCATGGAAAAAAAAAAATAAAGTAGGCAGTTTGAATTGCAGTGCAACCCAAGGAGTAGGTGGTGGTATCTTGTTGCATGTCTGACTAGCCCTTTCTTCCATGCTTGTGTGAGCTTCAGAAGAATCCAAAATGGCTGGCAGTAAGGCTGGAAAAGACTCTGGAAAGGCCAAGACAAAAGGCAGTTTTCTGCTCACAGAGAGTTACTGGTAGGCCATATTCATCCACACTTGAAATCCAGGATGACCAGCCATGGATTTGCGGGCTTGCTGTCTTATGTTGTGCAGCAATCCTAGAATACCTCACCTTAGAGATACTTGAACTGGCAGGAAATGTATCAAAGATTTAAAGGTAAAAGCATGTTACCCCTCATTACTTGTAACTTGCTATTCACAGAGATGGGGAATTGGACTCTCTCATCAACACTACAAATGCTGCTGGTGGTGTCATAACACACAGTCACAAATCTCTGGTTGGGAAGAAAGGACAAAAGACGACTGTCTAAATGCTACCTGGATTCCTTCTTATCTCAGGACTCTAAAAACTCTTAACAGCTATCTAGTGTTGGTGATTCTAGTGGACTGTATCTCTGCGAAAAACACAGTTTTGCCTTTTATAGTTCTATTTGAGTAAGTTGGAAGTTTAATTAGCTTTCTAACCAACGAATTTCTGCATTTGGGTCTTAACCATATATAAGTGTTACTGTAGTGTGAAAGAAGCTATTGATTCCAAAGTAGTGGGTTTTGACCGAGGTGGTTGTTTTAAAAAAATTGTTTGGATTTTAATTGTGATGCAGAAGTTGTAGTAATGAACATTTACCCCCCTACATACTATGTGTGTCCAGCGCAGTTTTTTTAATTGCTAGAATTACATTTTTAAATTATTTATATATTCAATCATTACACATCATTTAGTTCGTAAAGAGGTTTTACCCAACATGGTATACACCAGGCAAGTTCAGAATACTATACATGACATCAGCAACAGGCAACAAACCATATCTGTGACCCACAAATGCCTTACTTCTCCATTTCCCCCCAGATTTCTTTTCCTGCACTCTTTCTCTCATTCTCCTTCCACTTTGTCTCCAGTGTCCATAACACTTTTTAATACTTTTATATCCTCCAGTCTTTCAGTCTCTACCATAGAGTGTAGACAGTCAGTAGACATACAGTGTCTCCATTTCATAGCCTGACTTGCTTCACTCAGCAGTAAATCTTCCATGTTCTTCTACTTTCTATCAAATGCCAAGGTCTTGTTGTGTTTTATGGCTGAATAGTATTCCATGGAGTAAATTTGCCACATTTTTAAAATCCATTCTTCTGTTTGTGGACACTGGGTTAGTTCCATGTCATAGCAATCATGAATAACACCACAATAAATAGAGTTGTGCAAGTGCTTTTCCAACTGAGCATTCTCCTGTCCTTTGGTTTGATATCCAGGAGTGGAATTCCTGGATCATATGGTAGTTCTATTAGTAGGTCTTTGAGGAACCCCCATATTGTTCTCCAACAGTGGCTGGACCAATTTACATTCCCACCAACAATGTAGGAGAGTTCCTCTTTCACCACATCCCCACCAGCACTTACCATTTTTGGGTTTTTTTTTTTTTTTTAAATCTTCACCATCCTGACAGGGGCTAGGTGGTATCTCATCATGGACATGACTCAAGCAAGGTCAATCGGATCCATCTGGGGACTCATCTGATAGTTACCAGGAAAGAAACTGTAATTTCTTGGATTGCTCATAACAAGTAATATGTAAATATGGAATCTCCAATAACTATTTGCTACACGATAAGAAAAGTCAACCTAAGAATAAACACAAAGGAAAGAACTGTTGAGAGAGAGACACTGTTTAAGAACCCAATTCCTATAGTATCTAGTACCATGAGGTCATACCTTCTACTGTTCCTTAAACTAGTTTAAATTGGGTTTCTGTCACATGTAACCAAAACCTCTAATAAATATCTGTAGTGTCCAGCAGGGTACTCCATACATACATAATGATATGTGTGAGATATGTGGCATTTACTTCTCTACAGCAGAAGAGACTTACCACCATCCCCAAATTCCTTTTGTGTAATCCCTTCAAGGATATTATCCCCACATTTATTCCTTTCCTCTACAACATCTTGAGCTTCTCTGCTTATTTGATTACTGCTTTCAGTATGTCCAACAGTAAAAATCCATTTTTTTTTTAGAGGTTCTTGCTATAGGGCACGTGTGTTCTCCAGACAGACAGAGAGAGACAGAGAGACAGAAAGCGAGAAATCCACCCCCCCGGGGGGGATGGCCACACCGCAATCCCTTCTCCTCCATTCTCCTCTAGGGATCTTGGGCACGCATGCACACGCGCCCGGTGTGAGTTTAAGCCACCGGATCTGGGACTCGAACTGCAGTCGGATACATGGGAGTTCAATGACATAGCCATTACACTAACTGCTGGTCCCATAGATTTTTTATAAGTTAATTTTGTATTCTGCTACTTTACTGTATGCAATTATTACTTCGAGAAGTTTCTTCGTGGATACTATTTGGTCTTCTATGTATATAATCATGTCATCTTCAAATAGAGATAATTTCTACTCTTCTTTCTTTATTGGAATGCCTTTATTCATTTCTTGTCTGATAGCATTGGCTAGGAGTTCCAGCACTACATTGAAAAGGAGTGGCGAGAGTGGGCAGCCTTGTCTTGTACCAGTTTTTAGTGGAAAAGCTTTTAGCTTTTTTCCATTCAGTATAATGTTAGCTATAGGTTTTTCATAGATGGCTTTTGTTATAATGTCCATTGTATTCTAATTTTGCTTAGAAAGTCTTGATTATAAAGAAATGTCGTATTTTGTCAAATGCTTTTTCTGCATCAATTGAAATGATCATATGGTTCTTATCTTTCTTTCTGTTAATATGGTGTATTACACTTATGGTTTTGTGTATGTTGAACCACCCTTGCATCCCTGGAATAAAGCCTGTCTGGTTGTGATGAAGAATCTTTTTTATATGCTGTTGAGTATGGTTCTCAAGTATCTTGTTGAGAATTTTCACATCTATATTCATCAGAGATTTGAGTCTGTAGTTTTTCTTTTTTGTCACGTCCTTATCTTTTTTGGGAATGAGGGTGATGGAGGCTTCATAGAATGAATTTAGAAAGATTCCTTCCTTTCGGATCTCTAGAAATGGTTTGAATAGAATGGGGGTTTCCTCTTCTTTAAAAGTTTTTGAGAAGAAGGCCGCCGGCAAAGGGGATTCCCCACTAAGAGGCCACTGGTCCTCCGGGCAGGGGTGAACACTGTCACCACCTTGGTGGAAAACAAGAAGGCTCAGCTGGTGGTGATCGCACACGACGTGGACCCAATCGAGCTGGTTATCTTCCTACCTGCCCTGTGTTGGAAGATGGGGGTTCCCTACTGCATTATCAAGGGGAAGGCCAGGTTGGGACGCCTGGTCCACAGGAAAACCTGTGCCATTGTCGCCTTCACACAGGTTAACTCGGAGGACAAAGGTGCCCTGGCTAAGCTGGTGGAAGCCATCAGGACCAATTACAATGACAGATACGATGAGATCCGCCGCCACTGGAGAGGAGATGTCCTGGGCCCAAAATCGGTGGCTCGCATCGCTAAGCTGGAAAAGGCAAAGGCTAAAGAGCTCGCCACCAAACTGGGTTAAGTGTATGCTATTGAGTTTTATGTACACACAAGTAATAAAACACTCTCCTTCGGCAAAAAAAAAAAAAAAAAAAAAAAAAAAAAAAAAGTTTTTAGAAATGCAAAAAAAAAAAAAAAAAAAAAAAGAAAAGAAAAAAAAGTTTTGTAGAATTTAGCAGTGAAACCATCGAGACCTAGACTTTTCTTTGTTGGGAGGTTATTTATTACGGATTCAATCTCATAACTTTTTATGGGTCTATTCAGGCTTATCTATGTCCTCCTGAGTCAGTCTTGGTAGATTATATGTGTCCAGGAATTTGTCCATCTCATCCAGGTTTTCTTCTTTGTTGGTGTATAATTGCTCATTGTATCCTCTAATGATGTTCTGTATTTCTACTATGTCTGTTGTAATGTTGCCTGTTGCATTGTGAATTTGATTTATCTGATTCATTTCTCTCTTCCTAATTAGTCTAGCTAATGTTGTATCAGTTTTGTTTATCTTTTCAAAGAACCACCTTTTCCTTTCATTTATTTTCTGTATAGTTCTTTTTTTTTTGGTTTTGTACAGACATTATTTCCACTCTGGTGGATAAAGTCAGTAAAAGTCATATCTCAAACGGAAATACATAAATTAAAATAATCTTAAAAAAAGAGAAGACTAGAGGCCAACAAGTGGTATGGTGATTAAGATGGTGTATTCCCATGGGGTTGACCTCAGTTTGAGTCCCAGATATGGCAGCTCAAAATCATGTTGGGCACGTGTGCACATATTCCCAAAATCCTGAGAGGAAAATAGAGGGCAAGGATTGTTGTGTGGCCATTCCCTGTGGGAGGTGTTGTCTTACTTTCCCCCGCCCCCATCTCTGTCTCTGGTGAGCGCATGTACCCTATGGCAAAAACCTAAACCTAAATAAATAGAAAAAATAAATAGATAGATTTATAGATAGAAAGAAGACCCTGAAACATGTTCCTAGCTTCCTATCCTTAAGCAATCTGTAACTATATTCCAAAGCAGGGGAAAGCTGAAAGTCACAGTGGAAGAGGTGAGAAAAGCAGCTAATAATTATTACTCTACAACATATTCTCTGTGCCAGCCTGTCATCCTATTTATATTTCAGATAATACTGAGGACACGAAGTATGTACATTTTCAGATAAAGAAGGTGAAGTTCAAAAATTTAATTGACCTGATCAAGGCAAACTGCACTAAGTAGCAAACTGGGATCCCAAGTGCATGGGCCTCCAGCACCTTTTGAAAATGATTAAAATCGTCCAAAATTCTAAAGGGAGAACTCTACGGATTCCTTGGCTCATTCTCTTTTTCTTTAAGGGAGTTATTGTGATGAGAGGAGGGTTTTAATTTTTAAGAACCTGCCTGCAAGTGATACAAATCTCTAAGACAGAAGCAAAATTTGCCATTGCTAATCTAAGAGTGAATGACACAACGAATTGGAACTCAACTCCTATCCTAAGTGACCAAATCATTTAATTATTCTGATCCTTAGTTTCTTCATCTGTGAAATGGAAATAGTAATCAGCATCTACTGCATAGAGTTTGCTGTGAGCCTGAAATTTGGTCCCACTACCAGACCATAGTCAGCCCATTAGTTAATAGTGCAGTCTGTGGTCAAAATACTGCCATCACCTACTTCTGGTTATGCATAGGCATCAGAGAATGCATAAATCTTTCACAATTTTTGCACAAATTTTAATGTTGATATGTGTCTCCTGATTTCCTTTCACTTCTAAAACTCAGAATAACTCAGTGTTTTAGGGAGCAAATCTTTTAAATAACTTTTAGCCTACTCAGCACACCTTATAGAAGGAAAATCCCCATGTATACAGACTCTCCAATCTCTCTCCAAAGCTATAAATTTCTGGCTATACCAGGACATCTGTGTTTACCATCTACTTAATTATCCTTTTAAAATCTTCTTTACCATTGCGCATTAATGGGAAAAATCCTTGATCGGTGTGGTGGGCACATCTTGAGCCTTGCCTCTGTAATAGGTTGACAGGGGGTGGATGGTGGGATGCAATCTATGTCATTCCAGTCGGAGTGAATTCCAGGATTTTGTCAGAAATCTTGGGGTGAGGACTCACTCCCTTTCTTACTGGGTGAGGATAGAAAAACATGTGGATCTGGGAATTGTAGACGGGCATCTTGCAACTATGATGAAGGTTGGTCTTAGGGCAAAACTGTCCAGAGGGGATAGTGCAGTGTTAAAGTCTCCAACAATTAGTGTGTTGGAGTCTATCTTCCCTTTTAGATATAATAGTCTTTCCTTCATATATTTGGGTGCTCCTGTGTTAAGTGCATGGATATTTATAAGCATTGTATCTTCTTGATCTATTGACCCTTTTACTACAATATAGTGCCCTTCTTTGTCTCTTTGAACAGTTTTTGCTTTAAAGCCTATTTTGTCAGAAATTAGTATTGAGACTCCAGCTCTTTTTTGGTTCCCATTTGCATAGAAAACCTTTTTCCAACCCTTTACTTTCAGTCTATGTATGTCTTTATCCATGAAGTGGGTTTCCTGTAGGCAACAGATAGAGGGTTTCTGTTTTTATGTCCATTCAGCCAGTCTGTGTCTCTTGATTGGAGAATTTAATCCATTAACATTCAATGTTATTATCGATGGTACTGGACCTGTCCCGATGTTTAAGTTACTGAGCCTGGAGAAGGCAGAAATGAGAGATGGGAGAAACATGGTTCTTGGTCATATCATTGACCTGATCAAGCCTCCTTGAATTCGGTGTCATCTCTTGATTTTTTCTGTCATGAAAGTAAAACACATATTTTTAATATTAAAACCTTGCAACTGAAAATCTCTTAACTGGCTTAATTGGTGGCAGGAGGCTTGTGTTGCTGGGCTAGTTCTGCAAGATTTGTAACCTTTGGCACAATTATTGTTCTCTCTGAGTCTCAATTTCCAAATCTATAAATTGAGAATTATATGATATAGAGGTGAAAGCACTTTTTAAATGATTAAGTAGTTATAAATGTAAGGCATTATTATGATAATTAGTATTACACATTGACATTGTGATGGATGATGTACTGTATTTTTTTGATAGCAAAGCATTGAGTTGGCAGCTTGGGTTGACCCTCAAGCTATAGGTTGGTTTCTTTGTTTTACTTTTTTGGAGAGGCTTTTGCTATAGGGCAAATGCACTCACCGGAAAGAGAGAGACAGAGAGACAGAAAGCAAGAAATCACCCCCCAGGGGGGATGGCCACGCCGCAGTCCCTTCTCCTCCATTCTCCTCCTAGGATCTTGGGCACACACACACATGCGCCCGGCGTGAGTTTAAGCCACTGGGTTCAGGACTCAAACTGTGGTCGACTACGTGGAAGTACAGCGACATAGCCATTACGCCAACTGCTGGTCCACTATAGGTTGTTTTTCTAACTGGCATTTGTTGTATTTCATCCTTGCAGATTTTAGTAGGTGATGAGGACCTGTGGATTTCACAAAGAATCCAATGGTTTGTCAAATCACTGTAAACAAATTCTATTATTGATAATAGTAAATAGCTAATCATCAAGCAAGTGATTTCCCATTCTTTAATTTTCCTTCTCCTAGATTTTTTTTTTTTTTTTGGAGAGGTTTTTGCTATAGGGCATGTGCACTCACCAGATAGACAGAGAGAGACAGAGAGACAGAAAGCGAGAAATCATCCCCCAGGGGGGATGGCCATGCCACAGTCCCTTCTCCTCCATTCTCCTCTCAGGATCTTGGGCATGCACGCACACATGCCTGGCATGAGTTTAAGCCACCGGGTCCGGGACTTGAACTGCAGTCGACTACGTGGGAGTCCAGCGACATAGCCATTACACTAACTGCTTCCCCTTCTCCTAGATTTTAAGATTTTAAGTCAAAGTTAGCTTTCCCAAAGGATGAAAGCAATGTAATAGAAACAGTGTTGAGGCTATACAATAATTCAGCAAAGGGAAGTCAAATATCTTTAATTCGGAAACCATTTTGTAGTGTTATCTAACAAGAGGATTTTCTTGGTGTGAGAACTTAAAGGCAGGGAAAATTATGTCTGTTGAGTAACTACCATATGCCAGCACCATATCAGGTCCTTTCTTTCTATATCAAAATTAATCTGATAATAAATCTATTATTCAATGGTAAGGGATTCTCTTTAAACTTCAGACAATATTGAAAAGAAAACAAACTACCAAGTGAAGCTTTTTCTACCAGTTTCTCTGAAATACCTTTCATAATCTAATATTAAGCAAGGTAAAAACATCACCAGACTTGGACTCAGAAGCTGTGGGTTCCTTTTGGATAACTTTCCCAAACTTCAAATTTTTCATTTGTGAAGTGAACATAAGTGTTACTACCCACTTCACAGACTTTGATAGAATTAAATGAGGCCAGACATATTATGATATATGTTGTGCTATGCTACATGCTACCATTTTTATTAATGTCAGATAATAGTAAACTCAATGACAGCTCATGTATTAATTTTGATTCCAACTGCTATGTCTCAGTTTATGATTTGCTGATTCTTCATATAATATAAAATAATCCTTTACTTTTTGTTTGCAAAATAGAGGGAAAAAATTATCCCAGCAGAACAGAAAAATATCACATGTAGGATTCTTTTTTATATGAGCTTTAGCCAGCCCTCCTAAGAATGACTCATAATTTGAGAACATATGGCATTAACCAGGTGAATTAAGTTATGTGAAATATAATGACATATAACACATGTTAGATGCAAAGATACATGTGCTTATGGACATAAGAGATATAAATTATCTCATTTATTTATAACACTGCACCTCATACAAACTCTTGGGAAGTTTGAAAAACAAAAGACAACAACAGAATACAGAAAGGTAAAGATCACATATTCCATCACTGTTCAAGATGTCTCATTATTCTCGAGTTATGTGCTCTTATAGAGTCTGAGGAAGGACATTTTATTTAGAAGAAAAATAGAGAGACAAAGCATTAATGGGACAAAGAAATGTGGTATTATCTGTTGAAGATAATTTTATAGTTCTATCAACTGGACTAGGGAGAAATGTTCACATGTTGGAATACTCACTTTGTAAGCTAAATAATGTGATTAAATGTATAAAAGAAAATGAAATTAAAAAAGATAGTAATTTTCAAAGAGTCGAGGGTTTTCATTTTTATGTTTTAGAATAATAAGAATGTAAAGTTCTCTGTTGGGAAAAAAATCTGTAATTTCCTATTTGTAAAAATAAAAATAAAAATAAAAATAAAGGTAAAAAAGAAATGGAAAATAAAACAATACAAGCCATGTATGTAATTTAACTATTTCTAGCAGCCACACTGAAGGAAAAGTAAAAGGAAGTTAGAAAAACTAAATTGAATAATACATTTTAACCCAACGTACATGTTTCAAAAGTATTATCATTTTAGCATGTAATTAATATAAAGATTATTAGTAAGATATATTTTTGTATTTTATTTTAAGCTGAGTCTTAAAAATCTAGTGTAGGGGGCTAGCAGTTGACCTAATAGCTAAGGCACTGGACTCCCACATAGCTGGCTGCAGTTCAAGCCCTGGACCTGGTGGCTTAAAAATCATGCTGGGTGTGTGCATTCCCAAAATCCTGAGAGGAGACTGGAGGAGAAGGGATTGGGGCATAGACATTTCCCCAGGTGATGATTTCTCACTTTCCTTCTTTCTGTCCCTCTCTGGTGAGCACATGCCCCCTATGGCAAAAACCTAAAAAAACCCCAAAATTCTCATGTGTATATCACCTTTCAGTTTAGGCAGCCACATATCACATATGCAGTAGCCAAAAATGGCACATGGCTAATGTATTGGACAGGGCAGCTCTAGATTTGTCTGAGGAGGATTTTGGATTCAGAAAGTCCTGGGTTTGACTATTTATTTATATATTTTCATTATACACATATTTTTACTGCATACATGTTAGGTGCACCATTAAAAGAATAAAAATCCTACTCTAGGATGAGAATATAATAAATAGAATAAAGATATTATACAAACGAAATGAACATAAATGACTAAGTATATGATATTCAACTACATACATCATTTTAGTCTTTTACTATTAAAAATTCACTTACTTCAAACTATAGAGTTGATAAATGTATGGCACTTAAGAATTAGTTTGGGCCTTATAAAAAAATTTTTTACTGGTAGTATGTGTGGAGAGAAGAAAAGTATTTACTATGAATAACTATCATGCTTCAGGGGACATGATTTAGCAGTGAAATTTTTATAAACAAGAAACCAAGTGTAATTTTTAGAAATTTTACTAGAAAAACATTTATTAAATAATATATATTCGTTCCCTAACTCCATTCTAATAGTTTATAAACTATCAAAGTAAGCCATAGGCATTAAAATGTTAACATTTTAGATAGTCAAGTTAAAAAAGGAACTCAGATTAGATGTAGCTATGAATATCTACTAAATATGTCACCTTTTCTTTTTTATACAGAGTACCTTCTCTTAGAAAAGGGAGATTTATTAACAGGACACTATATACTTCTTGGTGACCTTAGAGTCAAAAGAAAGATGCTAAGAGATCACAGAGACTCATTGTCACTGATGAAAAGTGGCAGTAAAGAATTATAAGCAGTCCAGAGGATGCAACAGAGCCCAAACTGGGTATCATAAATTTGGTGGAAATGCAAGCTAAACATTTTGTGTTTTAATATTTGAAGAAAGTCACTCTACACATAACAATTTTTGACTTTTCTGTCAATCAAAGAAAGGCAAAAAAAAGTATTGTGTTTAAAGGCAGGAAAAGTATATCATAAAATTTTAGAATATTTAATCTAGCCCTTATTTTCTGTGTGATCTTGAACAATTTACTGTTCTGCAGAATTGTCGTTTGACTGAAATGAGAAAGTCCTGTGAAGGTGTACCTCTCCCAGCACCTGTCCATAGTAAGGAACCAATTTGAGTCAGTTCTTGAACCAACTTCTCAAAATAGAGGTGGAGAATGAGGTGGGAGAAAGGCACAGTGAGACATTAGCAGCAGGAAAATCTGGATGGATCTCTCCACCCCAGGGCTCAGAACAAGGACTAAATGGTTAGAGAGGCTGAACAGACATTTCCAGACCATGGTTACTACATGGTTAATCAGAAAGTAGATACCTCTATCTTATCTACTCTGACTTAGAATGTTAAGCAATGTCATCCTATTCAGAGGAGAAAGAACTAGAGAGATGATTAAGTGACTCAAATCATATCTTAGAAATAATGGTTTAAGGAGGTAATTATGTTTTCATCTAGAAAGAGAGAGAGACAGGTGGGTAGACCAGGGAAAACAATCTTTATCTTTCAACAAACCAGCTTTGTCTAGCATTAAGGGGCAGAACTAATGTGGAAATGTCAAGAGGACTCTAACCTTGTGATGTAAGTATTTTATCAGAAGATGAGCTACCACTCTACCACTTGGAAGGGATATATTGTAAAGAAGGGTCACATGAAGCATCACCTACAAAACGTCATAACAACCTATACATCATTACTAATGTTAAATAATGGTAAATGCGATGATCACTTACCTTGGCTATAATAGGACTAGGTAAACTATGAGACACTCCCGATCCTTAGAGTCTCTGAACCACTACTTATTTCTTGAAACTACCACCTAGTTATCCAACACTAGACTCTATACATGTCTTCAAGGATGTAGCACAGTAAGAATTGAACATTCCTTCTTTGGCTCTGGTTGTGTGAATTATTGACTTTGCAAGAATCATTGCAAATTTATCTCCTTTATCCCAGTGAATGTTTCATTTCCAACCATGTTGGCATCTTTGCTTGATGGGCTCTAGGGAGTTGAAATACTGTGCTACAATGGAGTTTCTCATGGCACCACAGTCTCCTTAAGATCCTCTCTAACCTTTGGGAGCCAGCTTCTTCCAGTTTTCTTCCTGCTTCTGTTCCTCTACTTTTAGATTCCAACTCATCGGCTAGAGGGAGTGTTGAGTAGTCTGACCCAGACCCCCTTTGCCCTTCTCTCCTATTCATCCCCACTCTTCCATCTTAATCTTATCAGTTCTCTTGGCCCTACTCTTGATCCCACATCTATTCCCACCATCTGCGAGTTACCTGAGATGCTTAACTGATGTCCTAGACTTGTTGTGTCACAGGTTCCTCTGACCCAACATGCCATACCTGACCTTGTTTTCAAACCTCCTCACCTTTCTTGGTGAAAAGTTACATCATCCACTCAGTTGTTTCAGGCCCTGAAATTGTCCCTAGATTCCTACAATCCCTTTTCTCCTTGCCCCCTACAGCTGGTCCTGACCAGGAATTGTGAGTTTGGTTTGTCTACATTTATGTGTCTCTTCATCTCTCACCTAGGCTACCTTTGTTTTCTTAACATAATAGCGCACAAATCATTTTCCTTAGAGCCTTAGGGACCTCAGGCACTATTGTGTGGGCTGAAAGGCCTTAATTTTGATCCTAAACCAATACTTTTATAAATGTAGGTCTGTTATTTTATCTGTTTCATACCATGAAATCTCACTTTAGATTTGACTTGAAAGAAGAGTTCTGATATGTTATAAGGGAAAAACAATAAGACAGGAAAACCACTCTTTTGTTGACTTGCTAGCTTTTAAGATTATTATGATTATCTTTATTATTAATCTTCCAGGCTATATTCCAAACACACCAGAGTGATTTTGCTAAAATAAAAGTTTAATCATATCATATTAAAGTTCAGAACATTTCCCTGAGTATCTATAGCCTACATAGTAAAGAGTAGTTTTATATTAGGACTGTCATGACCTGACCTTGCTTGTCCTGTCACCTTCTCTAATAGTGCACCCTTTCTTCCCATGGTCAGGTAATTTTTGATTTCCCTGAACACTCGGACTCCAGGCATTTAATCTCATTCTTTCATTCTTGGGAATTCCTCCCAGTTGCCACCTTCCTGGAAAACTAATGTTTAAGGCTTTGTTTGAGAATCATTTCCTCTCTAAAACTTTCATGATTGCACAAGTAGAAAAGATTATTCCTGCCTTTTGTTCTCATTCTCTATATATTACACTGTATCTGTAACAGGTACTAAGTTGTTTACTTGTCTCACTCCTTCATTCCACTGTGAGCAAGAAACATGGCTGTCTTGGTTGTATTTGCTTATCTGGTGACCAGTCCAGGGCTTGGCCCATAGTTAAGAAAATGTTGACTAAAAAAGGCTTTGAACTCAAGGCTTAGTTAGATATTGGATAATGAAGCTGTACAGATAGGTGTTAATTTTCTTTATGTAAGGTTAGAGATGACATTGTTCTATACTTTTTTTTTTAATTTTAGAGTTAGACTATATAACAACCTGTGGAAATTCCAATGATGGAATATTTGTTTACAAATGCATTTGTTTCTTTGAACCTAATACAATAAAATAAGCTCTGTCTAGTCTGTCTGGAATTGACTTTTGGATAGTATCTTTTTGTACTAAAAATAATAACAATAAAAATATTATTTGTACTGGAGGACTGACTGGGTGTTTCTATTACCAGTGTTTTGTAGCAGGAGCTATAGTGAGGATAATGTCTGGAACCTACTATTTTGTAATTGTTGGCCACTATGATAATCCAGTTTTTTTTTTTTTTTAAAGAAAGAGAGAGACAGAGACACAGAAAGTGAGAAATCAGCCCCCAGGGGGCATGCCCATGCCGCAATTCCTTCCTCTCTAGGGATCTTGGGCATGCACACACATGTGCCTGGCGTGAGTTTAAGCCATGGGGTCCAGGGCTCGAACCGTGGTCGACTACATGGGAGTCCAGTGACATAGCCATTACACTAACTGCTGGTCTCAATAATCCAGTTTTTGAAATGGAGTTTTACCAGCTGGGAAAGTGGAACCCAAAGATGATCATTGTCATCTGAACCAATTCGTAGCTTATGCTGCTCTCGACCTAGTAGAAGAGAACATGTGGCTGTTGAACAACTCATTGGACAAGTTCAATGAGTAGTTTATGTCTGGATTTGTCACTGCAGGCCATATGAGATTTAGTATGCTTCATGATATAAGGCAAGAAGATAGAATAAAGAACTTCTTTACTATTACTTTATATGCAACTTATGTATAAAGTTTGGAATGAATCCATTTTATAACCAAATTCTCCTATTTGATCAAGTGCATTTGACAGAAAAGTTCAGTTTCTTGGGAAGAAACACTTTTTTTTTTTTTTTTTTTTTGAGTGGTTTTGCTATAGGGTGTGTGTGCTCGCTAGAAAGACAGACAGAGACAGAGAAACAGAAAGGGAGAAATCACTCCCTCCTCAGGGGGGATGGCCAAACTCTTCTCCTCCATTCTCCTCTTGGCATCTTGGGCATGCACGCATACGTGCCCGGCGTGTGTTTAAGCCACTGGGTCCGGGACTCGAACTGCAGTCGACTACATGGGAGTCCAGCGACATAGCCATTATGCCAACTGCTGGTCCTGGGAAGAAACACCTTTTAAGCTGAATTCAGAAAAATTCCAAAGAAATTGATATCACCACAATGGAGTATACTCAGGAATGTGTACATTGTTTATAACTTGATTAAATAGCCTGAAAACAAAACAAAACAAAACATTACTTGTACTGAAAATTGTACCTACAAACTGTTTTTAACTTCCATTATCTTGCATGATATTTACAAAAATGTTACTGGTTGGGTAGGGTAGACATTATTTGCATTTTATGGACATATGGAGTCAGACACTCAGGCATCACAGGACTTGCCCAAAGTCACCGAGCTGGTATTTAATACAGCCAGATATCTTAAGTCTTTTCATTTTAAGTTCAATTATTCATATCTATGTGAGGGCCCCACTACTACTCCTACAGAGGCACCCTTTTGTTTTCTTGGATGTGATAGAAAAATAGGTCACTGGGGTCAGAAAAAGAAATCATTGTTGACACACCTGTCTGATTCTTGGTCATCTGGAAAATGGGGTTTTCCATCATTTTGTTTACCTGCTCCCCCATTCCTTGCTCCAAGGCTTCCCTGTGTCAGGCTGCCAAGACTTTGCAATGGTCAGTGCAGTTTGTTGACAAATAACAAAGATGCTCCTTGTCTTGCTGTTAATTTTACATCCTCTGGGCTTGCCAAGTGAATCCAACATGCCAGGAAGGGCTTTGTTGTGGTCTGTGACTCATTGTGCTCACTCTACCACTCCCTGGGTGCAGGCTATTACAATCTGTCAGTTGCACAATTTCAGAACCTCTCTGGGTGAATCGGCAGAGGATGAAAAAAATAAAACAAAAAAGCAAAACACTCAACCCAATAGATCAAGGATTCACCTACTGCTATGTGAAGCAAAAGGCATGCTACCAGGAGAGCATTACTCTAATCACTTCAAATTGCTTTTGTCATCATCCAGAGATGTACTGGAGTCATTAACTACTAAAGAGAAACCCTTTTTTTTCTAGGTGGTTCTACCTACAAGGTGTGGAAAAAGCGATGTGAGTAGGAAGAAGGAGCCCTCTCATTTATTCAGACTCATACAGGTCTTGGGTGATTTCCTGAGGTGCTTAAGATTTGGTCCTATCTTAAAAAGAACTTGAGGTGTCATTTTTTTTGGGGGGGGATGGTTTTATTAAGACTGTGTAAGGGTTATTTGTAAATAGAAATTCTAGTAGAACATGAAGAATTTAATTTCTTCAAAAATAATGTATTTGTAATAAGTCATAAATTGTATACAGGTGTGAGTAGAGTTTATTTCAATTACCCATGTTAATTGCTACTCTGTCTTCCAAAGGTCACTGATGAACCTCTTAGCCTGGAGGGCAGTAAGGAGACTTAGTGTCTGAGTCTGGTCAGTATCCCCTCATTTCCATTATCACCTGCTTCATGAGTTCATTCATTGGATGTCAGGTAAGGGTCTGCCCTGTGCCATGCATTGCAGCAGATGCCTAGGAGTCCATAGTGATGAGTGAGATAAAGTCTGTGTTCTCAAGAAGGTCCAAAACATAGTGGAGACACAGACCTAGGAACAGATCATTGAAATACACTGGTCTGAGTGCAGAAGTTGAAATAACCACTTAGTTCTTTGAGAGTGCAGAGGAATAACTTATAGCTTGGGGAATCAAGGAAAGCTTCCTGGAGAAAATGATGCTACTTAAAACAAGTTGGGGCTGTAGAAGGAGGGTCTCTGCCTTGGACCTAGGGCTTTAGAGGACATTGCTATGGCTCTCCTCTGGTTGCACTTCTCTCCATGGGTGGGGGAATTCATGAGTCCAAGAGCAAGACCCACCCACACCCAGAACTCAAACCTCTCTACCTCTTTTAGATCAGGCGCTAGAAAGTCTGGACTCTGAATTTTCTGCCCAAACAACTCAGAGTCTTCTTTAGGTCCTGTGTGGGTCTGAATCACTAGATAAACTCCTTGGCCTGAAGTGTGGTCAGAGTGGCTGTTTGAGAAAGGACACAGATGATGTGTGGACGTGTGGGTTGGGGGTGACTGCTTAGGTGCATAAGAGGCCCTCGCTTTCTAGATTGTTAAGGTACATTTTTCGAGGCATGAGGATGGAGCATATTTTATTTAGCAGAAGGCTTGTTTGACTTAAAACATTTTAATACTTGAGTTGTTTTCTAGTTGGGCCTCTGTGCTCTTGTTTTAAGCCCCACATATGGGCCTGCTCTTATGATTGAACATAATATCTCTGGGGTGTGCATTGACTTAGGTCTGTAGGAATAATGAGACCCTTAGCCTCAAGAGAGTCCATTTACTGGGGACACAGGCAAATGACCAACTGTAGTAATAGATGCTAGAGAGCAGTAACAATATATTGGAAATCATAGTAATGTGTTAAAAGAGCAGTCTGTACATGAAACAAACAGGAGAAAGATCTGTTCTACATAGAGGAGACTTTGGCCTTGAAAGCAATTATATGAAAGTGTGGGAAGCAATTTCAGACAGAAGAAGCATCAACTTAACAAAACATGACAGTTTAGGGAAAAACAATAGACCAGCACGGTAGGAGTACAGAGTATGAGTAGGGAGAAGACAGGATCATGAGAGGTCTTTCTTTTCTTTTTTCTTTTTGAGAGGTCTTTGCTATGGGCGCGTGCACTCACCAGACAGATAGAGAGAGACAGAGAGACAGAAAGTGAGAAATCACCCCCCCCTCAGGGGGGATGGCCACACCGCAATCCCTTCTCTTCCATTCTCCTCTTGGGATCTTGGGCACGCATGCACATGTGCCCGGTGTGAGTTTTCTTTTTTTGTTTTTTTTTGAAGAGGTTTTTGCTATAGGGCACGTGCGCTTGTCAGACAGACAGAGAGAGACAGAGAGATAGAAAGTGAGAAATCACCCCTCAGGGGGGATGGCCACACTGTAATCCCTTCTTCTCCATTCTCCTTTCGCGATCTTGGGCACAGATGCGCACGTGCCCGGCATGTTTTAAGCCACTGGGTCCGGGACGTGAACCGTGGTAGACTACATAGGAGTCCAGTGACATAGCCATTACTCTAACTGCTGGTCCCAGGATCATGAGAGGTCTTACAGGTCAGGCTAAGGAGGGTCTTATCCTGTAATCATTTGGATTTCTCAGTGGTTTGAAGTAGAGGAGGAGGTGATTAATATCCCCTTTTAGAAAAATCTTCCTGGCAGTTGAGTGGGGAGCAGATTGGGAGGTCCAATTTTTATGCTCAGAATCTATTCTTGATCTGTGTAGAGATCACCCATCAGACTTCAATTCCCTAGCTCAGTGGTTTGTATCACAGCTATTCATTAGAGATCACTTGAAGGAGCATTTTAGAAACACCAGTGCCCAACCCTGGCCCCAGACTGATTCAATGAAACACTTGAGGCTTGGTTATCTGTAATGTTTAGGAGCATCCCAGGCGAGTCCAATGCACACTGTGGCCTGGTAACCACTGTGAATGATCTTTATTTGTTGTCACACTAATTGGTGTGAACTGATTATATGTAGGAGGTGAGTACATAACATACCACTACTCTATTATGCAGGTTCTTCCTTCCTTGTTTCTTCCTCTTTGTTGACTGGAGGTCTATTATAAGCGTCTTTGACTTCATGGGAATGGGGATAGCCTCTGACTTTGGGTGCTGCATGTGAGACCCTGCATCGTGACCCAGAAGATCTTGTCTTAATGGTGGCTTTTCATTTCTCATTTGCAAAGGTTCCCCTGGGTTGCAGAAGTGTGGAGTAAAAATTACTAAATGGTACCCTTTGGGGATTTTGCAATTTAACTGTTTCATGCCCACTCATAGATAGGTTTCCGTCAAAATTGGTTGCCTCAGTTCTCAAAGGAGTGTTTTGCCCTTTGGGCTTAATGGGATGTCTTTGTGTGCCAAAACCCATGGAAACACCATGGCAAACTGCGTTCCACCTACAGGTGTAGGAGGTGAGTAATGTATGAGATTAGCCGCACGAGAGTGTTCCAATCCCATCTGAACTGAGCCGGAACTCAAAAGAAAGGAAAGGCATGTCTAGAGAATTGGGCCACAGCAGGAAGAAGGCTGGTCTTTTCAGTGTAGCACCCTGAAAGTAGGTATACTTTCCCTTCCTGTCTGCAAGTGAAAGACCAAGTTAGTAACCCCATGTAGGTGGAACAACAGAAGTCTCTGCAAGATCTGGACTCAGCTGCTGGGTTTAATTAGGTAATCTGGAGTCTACTCCAACTTCAAAATTCTAGAGCTCTTTGAGTTTACATCAAAGGATCCTTAAGCCTGTGAACCTCCCTCCCACTTTCACCTGACACCAGCTTTGCCCAAGGAGGCTCCAAAGTTTACTTTTGTCTGTTAATGTCAAGTGTCTTCACATTCTTTTGTATTTCCTCTGCAATGTTGAATCTACTTCTTCCAACATGGGACAGGCTAGTTCCTTGCTTTAGTTTTATTTCAAAATATGTATATTTCTGGTTATAAAATAAACAATATTGAATGTTAAAACTTAGTGATAAATATTGAAAGTAAAGAGAACATTAAAATCTCCCAGTGATCCCATAAACAGGTAATTCTACTATTCATGTTTCCTTCTATTCATTTTCTATGCATCTGTAATTATATCCTAAACAAAATAAAAATGTAAACGAAATTTTGCTTCAAATGGGTTGTATATTTTTGAAATAATTAAAATACATTAATTACATAAGTAATGCATATTCATGATAGAAAAATCAGAAAATAAAGATAAACAAAAGATAAAAATTATAGTCTCAATAGCTAAAGATAATTATTGGGTTTCTGTGGTATACCCATACATACATATTTTTCTATGACTAGCTGTGCCTATGTGAATACATAGCAATAAATGCACATAGAAAATATTCAAGCACGGTAGAAAGGTATAAAACAATGAGTCTTCCTTTGCATTTCCTTGGCCCAGGTTCCTACCTATGTAATTAACCATTGTTTATAGTTTCTTTGATATCCTTTGAGGAGTGTATGTATATGAAAGCATATTGTATGTGTAGCTATGTGTCATTTTTATTTTCTACAAATGAGATAATATTCTTTTTTTTTTTTTTGGAGAGGTTTTTTGCTATAGGGCGCGTGCGCTCGCCAGACAGACAGAGAGAGACAGAGAGACAGAAAGTGAGAAATCACCCCCTGGGGGGATGGTCACGCCGCAATCCCTTCTCCTCCATTCTCCTCTCAGGATCTTGGGCACACACGCACATGCACCCGGCGTGAGTTTTAAGCCACGGGCTCCGGGACGCGAACCGCAGTCGACTACGTGGGAGTCCAGCGACATAGCCATTATGCTAACTGCTGGTTCCCCAAATGAGATAATATTCTTCATACTGCACTCAGTCTTGTTTTTTTAGTTAAATTTTCAGTTAAATATCTCAGTATCTTTCCATATTAGTACATATAGATGTACCTCATTCTTTTGAATAGTTTTGTGGTAAAGCTATCCTACCAGTCTGCATTGATTAAAATCTAAGTTGTTTCAAGTTTGTTTCATTTTTGCTATCATTACATTGTAGTAATAAATATCCTGCACAAACTTTATCTGTCTATCTATCTATCTACTTATTTATTTATTTTTTAGGTTCTGTCACAGGGCACATGTGATCTCTGGAGAGGAGAGAGACAGAAAGATTCAGAGAGAGGGAAAGTGAGAAATCACTCCGTCGGTGAGGGGGATAGCCATACCACAATCCCTTCTTCTTTATTCTCCTCTTGGGATTTTGGGCACACATGCACACATGCCCAGCATGATTTTCAAGCCACCGTGTCTGAGACTTAAACTGCAGTTGTCCATGTGGGAATCCAGCATCTTAACCATCATACCACCTGCCAGCCCCCTGCACAAACATTTTAATCTATGGCTCTGTCATACACATACTCCCACAAATACCCCTGGAATTCACTTTGAAAATTATGTTTCTAATATTTTACCCTACATAATAATACATGACAATTTTTTTGTATAAATAAATCTACCTTTGAGTATTTTCAAATGATTACATTGTGTTCCATTAGGTAGATAAACCATAATTTACTCAACTAAATCCTGTTTGGAACATTTAGATGCAACCTTTTCTCTTTCCTTTCTTTTTAAAATGTTATACTGAGATTACATCCTTCCATTTTAAGTATTGATATTTAAGTGTTCTCAAGTAATATATCCTTGTATTTAAGTATTTTTTACAAGTTAAATTTCTAGAAATAGATCTCTCAGGTCAAAAATATTTTTAGGTTTTAAAATACAAATATAAGTTGAGAAAATACCTATCATACCTACCTAAATTTCTGTCTCATTATATAATCATGCCCACTTCTCTGCATTATCGAAGTTTAATACTTTTTAAGCACTTTCTAATTTTATACTCATAGTGTTTCCATTTGTATTTACTTAACAGTTAAAATTTTTTCATGTATTTGTTGGGCATTTATATTTCATAATTTCATCTTGTTTGCTCTTCTCTGCCTTCTCTAAGATATAGTGGGTTTATTTTCCTAGTTGATTTGTAAGATCTATAGTTAATGGCTAGTTTAATCTAACATCATGTATATTATGGATATTTTATATCAGATGTTAATTGCCTTTTTTTTTTTTTTTGGAGAGGTTTCTTTTTCGCTATAGGGCGCATGCGCTTGCCAGACAGACAGAGAGAGACAGAGAGACAGAAAGTGAGAAATCATCCCCCAGGGGGGGGATGGCCACACTGCAATCCCTTCTCCTCCATTCTTCTCTCGGGATCTTGGGCACGCATGCACACATGCCCGGCGTGAGTTTTTAAGCCACTGTGTCTGGGAAGTGAACCGTGGTCAACTACATGAGAGACCAGCTAACTGCTGGTCCCTCAATTGCCTTTTAACAGTGATGGGTTGGGATGTACAGAAATTTAAAATTGAAAGTCAAGTTCATCCATCATGGCCATGTTTTTTTTTTTTTTTGAAAGGTTTTCACTATAGGGTGCATGCACTCGCCAGACAGACAGAGACATAGAGACAGAAAGCGAGAACTCACCCCCCCAGGGGGGATGCTTACTCCGCAATCCCTTCTCTTCCATTCTCCTCTTGGGATCTTGGGCACGCATGCACACGCGCCTGGTGTGAGTTCTAAGCCACCGGGTCCAGGACGTGAACCACGGTCGACTACGTGGGAGTCCAGCAACATAGCCATTACTCTAACTGCTGGTTCCCAATCATGGTTGTGCTTTGAGTGTTGTACTTAGAAATGTCCTTATCTTTCCAAGACTTGTCCATATCAACATATTGTTTATCACATTTTTATCTTTAATCTAGCCAAAGCTCGTGTGCATACATTCCACCAAAGTATTAGCCAGTTAAACCTTGCTATTTATTATTTTTTTCACTTTTGATTTCAAGGCTATTTGCTGTAAGATAAACTTGAATTGGTTTTGAACTATCTGTTGGTTTCTATTGGTCTGCCTACTGATTTCTGCATCATAACCACCTGTTTGTTGTCCCAATAGAGAACATTCTAGCATCTCATTGAGCATGTTTCCCCACAACTCTTTTCTTTTTTCTTTTTTCTTTTTTTGGAGAGGTTTTTGATATAGGGTGCATAAGCTCGCCAGAAAGAGAGAGAGAGACAGAGAGACCGAAAGCAAAAAATCACTGGCTACACTGCAATCCCTTCTCCTCCATTCTCCTCTTGGGATCTTGGGCACGCACGCACACACGCCCAGCATGAGTTTAAACCACTGGGTCCAGGACTCGAACTGCGATCGACTACATGGGAGTCCAGCGACATAGCTATTATGCTAACTGCTGGTCCCCCCACAATTCTTTTCTATATGTGGATCTGAGAGGTAACATACCAGTGTGTGGAAGCAATAGGAAGATAGCTTTGACCTAGTATAATAGCTTCACAACTGAACTGTTGAAAGGCAGGGAGTCTGAGTTGTAAAGACGAAAATAGGCAGAGGGATGATCATCTGTAATTTAAAGAAGTGTGAGGGAGACCCTAGCACTAAACTGTGACTTTCTTCTTGAATAATTGAAAGCATCGAAAATATCTGAACAGAGTAGTAGTCTTATTCCATAAGAACAGTTTGTGCGACTTAGGTGTTCTGCCCAGAGTAATCTCTCACACTGCTGGTGGGACGTGTCCACCTTGGGAAGTCCCATACCTCCTAGGGTTATTGTGAGGATGAATGGTGACCAATTACTTATGTGACCCTCTGCACATGGCTGGTGCCCAGTATATGGTAATCATTAAGGAGAAATAGAGGAATTCAGAAAGAAGTGATCTCTCTTTTTCTAGGGTTTTTCCAGTACAGGCTGGATCACTGAGCCTTCATCAGAACAAAATGTGCACAGGGATCACCTGGTACATCATCTTGTTAAAGCACAGTCTCTGGTTCAGTGAGCATGGGGTGAGGCTCAAGGTCCTGCATTTCTAACAAACTCCCAGGCAATACTGATACTGCTCATCTCTGGACCACATGTTTAGTAATAGTTCAAGAGTAGAGATTGGGAAGGATGCAAGGGAGAGGGGAGTAGAGTGATGTTGATTAATACAAACACAGTTACAGGTAGAAAAGACAAACAATTTCTAACATTACATAATGCAGTCGGGTGAACAATTTTCTGTACATTTAAGAGTAGGCAAAAAAGAGAATTTTGAATGTACCTAACTCAAAGTATTGAGAAATGGTCAAAATGAGATTTTTTTTTTTTTGAGAGGTTTTTGCTATAGGGCGCATGCGCTCGCCAGACAGACAGAGCGAGGCATAGAGACAGAAAGTGAGAAATCACCCCCCCGGGGGGATGGTCACGCCGCAATCCCTTCTCCGCCATTCTCCTCTCAGGATCTTGGGCACGCACGCACATGCGCCCGGCGTGAGTTTTAAGCCACCGGGTCCGGAACTCGAACTGCGGTCGACTACGTGGGAGTCCAGCAACATAGCCATTACGCTAACTGCTGGTTCCCAAAATGAGAGATGTTTGAATTACTTTGATTTAATAATAACATACTGTATTCTGGTACTGAAAAATCATGTTATGCCCCTCAAATATGTATAACTATTACATGAAAAATTTTAAAAATGCAAAAAATGAGAGTTGAGGTGGAAGTACATGTTGTCAGACTCTTTTTAGTGTCTAGATCCTTTGAGTCTGTGTCTGCACAGACCATTCACTTTTGGAAATAGGAAAGCAAGAGGTGGATAGTGGTAGTGTATATTTAAAGAATTATATTAATTTTTTAAAGAGAGGTTTTTGCTATAGGGTGCATGCTCTCACTGGAAAGACAGAGAGAGAGCGCGTGCACAAGAAATCACCCCCTGTGGCTACACCACAATCCCTTAACCTCCGTTCTCCTCTTGGAATTTTGGGCACACATGGACATGTATACCATGTGAGTTTAAGCCACTGGGTCCAGGACTTGAACCGTGGTCAAGTATGTGGGAGTCCAGTAACCTCACCGTTAACACCACCTGCTAATCACAAGAATTATACTGATATTTTTATAGCTAATGATTATGCTATAAAATCTGAAAAGCATAAAAGGGTACTCAGTGAAAAATAAATTTCTCTCCCACTCTTGTTGCCTAACCACTCCATTCTTCAGATTGATTGCGATTGTTTTTGTGTATTTCTCTTATCTATGGATGCACACACATTTTTCTTTTCTCAGGTGCTTCTTAGTCATAGAAAATGTATTATAGAAAGGGTTTCATATTAGTACAAATGGAGCTATTGCAACTTTTAGTGCAACTGTATAGGGATATATTATAATTTCATTAAATAGCTCCTTATTGATTGGATTGTTCCCCAAATTTTGCTGGCACAGAGAATGTCAGAGTGAAAATATCTGGACACATCTCATAGCAAGCAAGAAAAACAAAGTCTTTGAAGCAGACAAACTGGAGCAGAGGACACGTGTATTTGACAGTTTGCTAGGTAGTGCCCCATTGCTCCCAGGGATGCCATGGAGGAAATGCTTCTTTCCCACACCCTGGCCCACACAGTTTGTTCCCAAGTTTTTGATCTTTGCCAGAATGATAGATGATAAAGGACATCTCATTGTGATAGTAATTTGCATTTCCCATTATTATAAGTGAAACTGAGATATCTTATTAATTGTTTGGGAAGTATTTGCATCTCCTTTCCAAGAACTATTCATATTTTTTCTCATTGATTTGTAGGCATTCTTCATAAATTCAGGGAAATGAGTTATTTACCTTTCAAGAGAGTTGCAATCATTTCTGCTAATTGTTTTTCTTTTGACTTAAAAAAATCAGATGTAATAATATTTTTATATAGTCTCATGTATCAGTGTTTTGTTATTTTGTGTTTTCTGTCATACTTAGAATAATCCTCCTCCCCACTGTGAAAGCATCAAGAACATTCTTCTTTGGTTTACTTCTCTTCCATCTCCTTCATTTATAATGAGAGAGAAAGAGAGGAGGAGGAAGAGAGAGAGAAAGGAGAAGAGAGCAGGAGAAAGAAAGGTATTTCTTTCTTTCCTTTTTTTTTTTTTTGAGAGGTTTTTGCTATAGGGTGCGTGCATTCTCCAGAAAGACAGAGAGAGACAGAGAGACAGAAAGCCAGAAATCACCCCCCCAGGGGGATGGCCATGCCACAATCCCTTCTCCTTCATTCTCCTCTTAGGATCTTGGGCACACACGCACATGTGCCCAGCATGACTTTAAGTCACCGGGTCCAGGACTCGATCTGTGGTTGACTATGTGAGAGTTCAGCGACATATCCATTACTCTATCTGCTCACTTCTCCTCCATTCTCCTCTCAGGATCTTGGGCACACACGCACATGTGCCCAGCATGACTTTAAGTCACCGGGTCCAGGACTCGATCTGTGGTTGACTATGTGAGAGTCCAGCGACATATCCATTACTCCATCTGCTCGTCCCATGAGAGAAAGGTATTTCTGATAGTCTTCCCATGCTGCGATCCTTCTGCCCCAGCATCCTAAATATGATGCTTGGATTCCAAGCACACATGGCTACACCTGGAATGTTAGCTTGGTCAGGAGGTGAACCCAGGCTTTCCATGTGGCTCCAGTAGGTCAGGGACCCAACTGCCTGTGCTGCTACAGCTGGGCCACTCTTTTCTGTTCACTTCTAGTACTTTTAAATTTTATTTTTATTCTTTCATGTTTAAGTCTTTAATATACCTAGAGTTTATCTTCAAGTAAAATGTAAGGTTGGATCCAACTTTATTTTTATTTTGAACTAGCTAGCTAGTTCACAAAAACATCATTTATTGAACAATGCTTTCCCACCCACTGATTCAAAATGGTACCTGCTTCTACATATATTCTAAGATACTTTTGCATCTATTTCTGAACTTTCTACTCCGTTCCATTAATCTACCTATTCTTGAGCCTACCTCACACTATTAATTTTTTTTTTTTCCAGAGAGATTTTTCACTGTAGGGCGCATGCACTCACTAGAGAGACAGAAAGTGAGAAATCACCCTTCAGAAGGGATGGCCATGCCTCAGTCTCTTCTTCACCATTCTCCTCTCTGGATTTTGGGCATGCATGCACATGTGTGAAGATGAGTTTTAAGCCACCGGGTCCAGGACTCGAACCATAGTCAATTACGTGGAAGTCCAGCAACATAACCATTATGCTATCTGCTGGTCCCACACACTATTAATTTTTTTTTTGAGAGGTTTTTGCCATAGGACATGTGTGTTTGCCAGAAAAACAGAGAGAGACAGAGATACAAAAAGTGAGAAATCACCCCCCAGGGAGGATGGCCACACCATAATCTCTTCTCCTCTATTCTCCTCTTGGAATCATGGGCATGCACGCACACGTGCCTGGTGTGAGTTTAAGTCACCAGGTCCGGGATTTGAACACGGTCAACTACATGGAAGTCCAGTGACATAGCCATTACACTAACTGCTGGTCCCTGCACACTGTTAATTTATAATAGTTTTTAACCACTAAATACCTGGCAGGGCTGGCCATAACACACTACTTCTCTCTCTTTCGCTCCCTTCTTGAGATATCTATCTATTTA
>NW_006159776.1:4209238-4239678 GCF_000334495.1 Tupaia belangeri chinensis | reverse complement strand
TTGAGATATCTATCTATTTATCTATCTAATTTATTATCTATCTAATTTGTTATATAAATATAATTTATTACTCTTACTTGTTTAAACATTTCCTATGTAAACTTTAGAATGTGCTTGTCTGTGCTTGTCTGGTTAAAAAAAGCTATTGCCATTTTTATTGGAAGTGTATGAAGTTTATAGATTGATTTAAGAGAACTTTTTAAAATGATGTTGAGTGTTCTTATCAAAGAACATAGCACACCTTCCACTTGTTTGCTTTCTTTTTGTCTCTAGCATTTTAAAGTTTTCTGTACATAGATCTTGTGGATCTGTTTTCTTCATATTAATCTTACTTATTCCTAGGTCTTTATCTTTTTTTTTGTTTCTGTTATAAATGGAGTTTTTCCTTCTATTGTATCTTCTAATGCACTATTTTTTGCATATATGAACGTTATTTGGTATCTAGTTACCTTAATCAATTTTCTCATTATTTTAAAACATTTTTCAGTTGCTTTTCTTAGATTTTGTCTTCTTTTATTTTTTGGTATTTATAGGAAATAGTATGTTGGTGTTGAGAGAGATTTCTATTTCCGTACTGTTCATTTAAGTACCCACTAATGTGTTTAAAACCAGCAGGGAGAGTGAATAATGTTTTTCAGAGAAATACTGGATCACCAAGAAAGTCATGACACGTTCTTGTATAGAAAAACAGAAAAATATATCATGACTTTTCTGATGACCTAATATTTTTGATTATTTTCATTTTTCTGATGCTTCACAAAAATCCCAAGAACTGTAAGTCCCACAGTAAAAATTACGTTTACCTTGGATTGTCTTCGCAAATAATAATATTATCTGCAAGTACTCATAGCTTCACTGACACTTTTCCAATTTCTATTGCTCCAATTTCTCCAGCTTAACCATTGTGTTCATTAGTAGCTTCAAAGTTAATGTAAACATTAGTTGTGGCAAAGAACTTCCTTGTCCTCTTTCTGACATTAATGGAAACTTGCCTACTGTTTTCTTGATAAGCATAGGGCTGTGTTGTTCTTTGGAATATGTATGTTCTGGTGTTGAATAAGTAACTCTCTGTTCTTATTTTTAGATAATTAAAAAATTATTTAACTTTATTTATTACTATTTTAAAAAGATTTTTCTGTAGGGGACATGTGCTCATTAGAGACAGAGAGACAGACAGACAGAGAGAGAGAGAGAGAGAGAGAGAGAGAGAGAACAAGCCTCCAGGTCTGGGACTCAAACATTGTGCTCAGCCATGTGAGAATCTAGCGTCTTAACCACCACTCCACCTGCTGACCCCTTTAGATAATTTTTTAAAATCAAGAATGATTGAGGGGTGAGCCAATGGTGTAATGGTTATGTTGCTAGACTCCCACATGGCCCACTGTGGTTTGAGTCCTGGGCCTGGAGCCTCAAAACTCATGCTGGGTACATGTGTGTGCATACCCAAAATCCCAAGTGGAGAATGGATTGTGGTGTGGCCATCCCCCCACGGGTGATTGCTCACTTTCTGTCTCAGTATCTCTCTCTGTCTCTCTTAGGAGCACCTGAGCCCCATAGCAAAAGTTTCTCTTAAAAAAATCAAG
Organism: Tupaia belangeri chinensis; assembly: GCF_000334495.1. NCBI lineage: Eukaryota > Metazoa > Chordata > Mammalia > Scandentia > Tupaiidae > Tupaia > Tupaia belangeri. Next base: position 4,238,095 of record NW_006159776.1, on the reverse strand, counting down.
AATAATTTTGATTTTTTTCAACTACCTCTTAAGTTTTGTATAAGTGAAACTATGATTTTTCTCCAGCATTTATATGAATAAACACATCTATTAATATGATGAATTAGATTAAATTATATTTGAAATCATTTTTTGAAATCTAGTATGTGGAAGATTTCCTCTACAAAACCTTACTCTTGTTTTTATTATACTACCAGCTAGCTTTTTTTGAAGTCTTGGAGGTGGATTACCCAGGGATACGTATCTGTGGTTATACTATTTTTTGTTCTTTTTATTCTGAGGCTCCCTAATGTCCTTAAATGGAGATCTTAGGTCAAGCCACCTGGGTGGTTTTCATTTCAAGTTAGATTTCTCCTATGAGAGCAACTCATTTTCTGTGGCCTTTGCAAACTCTTCATTCTTCAATACTCAGCTAGAAAGATGTGGAGGGTGAGGAGCCATTGATTGCCTTTCTACTTCTGAAAACCGGGAGCTGCAGGGGTCTTCCTCCTGACTTCCCTGGCAGGAAGCACTCAATATCCGTCTTCACACATGTGCCAGATCACTTGCCTGACAGGAGCAGCTGGCAGCAGCCAGCCTTCCCACGCTGTTCCAGGTTTGACTGGCACCCACTGAATCAGCGAGACATGGACGAGGCCAGGCTGGTCTGACATGCGTCCTCAGCAGTTTCTCCAAGTGCCGAGTCAGCCAGGTCAACCTTTCATGCTGCCCGTGCTCCTCTAGGATGGAGTCATGCCTCCTCAAGTCATTTTATCTCCTCATCTCAGGCACACACCTGGGGCCATGGTGGTTTTCTAGAGGCAGCAAAGATTTCAGCCTGGGAAATCTCATCCTTGCAAAGAGTAAGCATCAGTACAGGATAATCCAACAAATAGCCATTAGCTTCTTTCTGTCCAGCTCAGCCATAGGTAGAGAAGAGAGAGTAGTAAGATGAGTGTGGCCACCATTACTTTCACTGAGTTTTCAGCTGTAAGATACCTGAATATAAAAGTGGAACAAATAGGTGTTCAATAAATGTTGTGGACAAACTTTCTTGCCTTTATTCTCCCTTCAGTCTTTCCTTCAGCCAGCTGTGAGAGAGATCCTTCTGTAACATAAACATAATGTTATAATGCCAATCCACTGCTTAAACACATCTGCTTTCTTTCTGGAGAAACTTTGTATAGACAGACAGAGAGAGAGAGAGAGAGAGAGAGAGAGAGAACAAGCCTCCAGGTCTGGGACTCAAACATTGTGCTCAGCCATGTGAGAATCTAGCGTCTTAACCACCACTCCACCTGCTGACCCCTTTAGATAATTTTTTAAAATCAAGAATGATTGAGGGGTGAGCCAATGGTGTAATGGTTATGTTGCTAGACTCCCACATGGCCCACTGTGGTTTGAGTCCTGGGCCTGGAGCCTCAAAACTCATGCTGGGTACATGTGTGTGCATACCCAAAATCCCAAGTGGAGAATGGATTGTGGTGTGGCCATCCCCCCACGGGTGATTGCTCACTTTCTGTCTCAGTATCTCTCTCTGTCTCTCTTAGGAGCACCTGAGCCCCATAGCAAAAGTTTCTCTTAAAAAAATCAAGAATAATTTTGATTTTTTTCAACTACCTCTTAAGTTTTGTATAAGTGAAACTATGATTTTTCTCCAGCATTTATATGAATAAACACATCTATTAATATGATGAATTAGATTAAATTATATTTGAAATCATTTTTTGAAATCTAGTATGTGGAAGATTTCCTCTACAAAACCTTACTCTTGTTTTTATTATACTACCAGCTAGCTTTTTTTGAAGTCTTGGAGGTGGATTACCCAGGGATACGTATCTGTGGTTATACTATTTTTTGTTCTTTTTATTCTGAGGCTCCCTAATGTCCTTAAATGGAGATCTTAGGTCAAGCCACCTGGGTGGTTTTCATTTCAAGTTAGATTTCTCCTATGAGAGCAACTCATTTTCTGTGGCCTTTGCAAACTCTTCATTCTTCAATACTCAGCTAGAAAGATGTGGAGGGTGAGGAGCCATTGATTGCCTTTCTACTTCTGAAAACCGGGAGCTGCAGGGGTCTTCCTCCTGACTTCCCTGGCAGGAAGCACTCAATATCCGTCTTCACACATGTGCCAGATCACTTGCCTGACAGGAGCAGCTGGCAGCAGCCAGCCTTCCCACGCTGTTCCAGGTTTGACTGGCACCCACTGAATCAGCGAGACATGGACGAGGCCAGGCTGGTCTGACATGCGTCCTCAGCAGTTTCTCCAAGTGCCGAGTCAGCCAGGTCAACCTTTCATGCTGCCCGTGCTCCTCTAGGATGGAGTCATGCCTCCTCAAGTCATTTTATCTCCTCATCTCAGGCACACACCTGGGGCCATGGTGGTTTTCTAGAGGCAGCAAAGATTTCAGCCTGGGAAATCTCATCCTTGCAAAGAGTAAGCATCAGTACAGGATAATCCAACAAATAGCCATTAGCTTCTTTCTGTCCAGCTCAGCCATAGGTAGAGAAGAGAGAGTAGTAAGATGAGTGTGGCCACCATTACTTTCACTGAGTTTTCAGCTGTAAGATACCTGAATATAAAAGTGGAACAAATAGGTGTTCAATAAATGTTGTGGACAAACTTTCTTGCCTTTATTCTCCCTTCAGTCTTTCCTTCAGCCAGCTGTGAGAGAGATCCTTCTGTAACATAAACATAATGTTATAATGCCAATCCACTGCTTAAACACATCTGCTTTCTTTCTGGAGAAACTTTGTATTTAGTTTGGCTCACAGGCCCCTTCATGGTCGGATTCTAATCATGTTGTCCATTTCATCATTCTCTGACCACAAAGCCCCATATCTGGACCCATCACACACTCACCTCCATGTCTTGCATTCTGCCTCCCCTAGAAAGAACACCTTTACTCATTCCCTTATGGATGATCTCCTGCTCATCTTCTAAGACTTAGGTCAAGGCATCTTCTTTGAGACTCCTCCTCTCACATTCCTTCTCATATTTGGGTCTTCTTTTCTCTGTCAGCCCCAAAGGTGCCATATTCACCTTTCTCCTTGGCACTTTCTATAACACCTTATAAATTTTCTAGTTCAGTGGTTTCCAAAATTGGGTGCTAGAAAGATAAAATATCAATAGATCTCCCATCTCTATTATTTATATACTTTGTAATGTGCTTAATATGTTGGTACAATGGTACAAGTATATACTTCATGATTAATAAACACACCTATGTTGTGTTTGTGTGCTCAAAAGTTGTTTACTGATTGAGGTTAATCTGAAAAGTTTGAAGCTCTAGCAGTTAGGTCTTGAAGGCCATGTACCTTATCTTGTCTGTAAAGGCTCAATAAAAATTGGTTGAATATGTTATGACTTAACATAAGTCTCTATTTGACTAAAATAATGATAAATACTTTTAAATAAGTTACAAAGAAGATGCCAAGGGTAGAAAGAATTAAAACACAATTAATATTAAAACACAAACAAAACTATTGTACATTAGTTCAGAAGTCAGAAAACCCTGAATTCAAATCTCTTTCTCTTCCTTCCTCCTTTCCTTTCCTTGACTTGACTTGATTTTCCTTTCTTCCTTCTCATTTAGAGTGAGGGAGAAAGAGAGAGAGAGAGAGAGAAGAAGAGAGTGAGAGGGGCAAGTGCCCCCAAGAGGATCTTAAGGCCATGATCAACCCCTAGTTTTGACTTGGATCATGGATATGTGTGCACATTTGACATGTACAAGGAGGTCCTGGAATATGAACCTAGGACTTTTCCCATGTAATTCCAGCTATATCGCTGTTGTGCTACTGCTTTGTCCCAAGATTACTTCTTAAGAGAGATTCAAAATGTGTACTGGGTTATCTTAGCTGTGTTATTTATCTTTCTAGACTGGGATCAGCAAATTGTTTCTATAAAGAGATGGATAGTAAATATTCACTTTCCAAGTCATATATTTATCTTTCTAGACTGGGATCAGCAAATTGGTTCTATAAAGAGATAGATAGTAAATATTTACTTTCCAAGTCATAGGACTGGGATCAGCAAATTGTTTCTATAAAGAGCTAGATAGTAAATATTCACTTTCCAAGTCATGGAGTTTCCTCATCTATTCAGCTCTGTCACAACCAATACAATATGTAAACAAATGGATGTGGCTGTGTTCCAATGAAACTTTATTGACAAGAATGACTCTCTGGTAGGCCCTGGGGCTGTAGTGTGCCAATCCTTATTCTAGATGCAAATTCCTAGCTTGTGCAATTACCGTGTTTCATGAGATACTTTTGCAACATGCTTAGCTCACGGTTGGTGATTTGTTACTGTTAGATAAATGCTTAAAAGACTCAAGTATAAAAGTATAACTATAACTACTTTAAAGGTTTGTGGGTTATTTATTTATTTATTTATTTATTTATTTATTTATTTATTTGCTGTAGAGCATGTGTGCTCACCAGAGAGACAGAGACAGAAAGTGAGAACTCACCCCCCACGGCGGATGGCCATGCTGCAAGAATGGAAATGTTTGAGTTAAGTCTTTAGCTATGAGTCCCTCAGACAGGGGAGGAAGGAGTGAGGAGGGACTAGAGAGGAAATAGTTCAGGAAAAAGCACATGTAAAGGCCCTGATGTCTTGCTGAGGGGACCCTGGAACTGTAGCATTTGAAAATATGGTAGAAATAAATAGCAAGGGGGTAAACCATACCCTTTCTACCTTAATGATGAAATGGAGACAACAGGAACTTCTTGCTGTGCCACTACGTGGTCCCCAAATTATTTCTTAAGAGGGATTCAAAATGTCTTGTAGTGAGAATCATTGAAATTATATGTTTAATACCCAGCACTTGACAGGCACACCTTGGCTGTATCCTCTGACTTTCTGGGTGCCATCTTTTGATCCTGACCTCTACCTGTGGTCTGGTCTGCTTTGCTGAACTGGATGCCCTTCTAGTTCATACGTTTAAGGCCATTTGCTCCCATTGTGAGCTTTAACATACCTCAATGGACTTCTTGTCCGACTTCACTGGATAAAAGTCAGTAGCCCCCACCTCCTTTTTTTTAGAGTGAGATTTTTGCTATAGGGTGCGTGTGCTCGCCAGAGACACACAGAGATAGAGAGACAAAAAGTGAGAAATACTCCTCAGGGGATGGACATGCTGCAATCCCTCCTCCATTTTCCTCTTGGCATCTTGGGCATGCATGTACACATGCCCAGCGTGAGTTTTAAGCTGCAGGGTCCAGGACTCGAACCGTGGTTGACTATGTGGGAGTCCAGTGACATAGCCTGGAAGAAGTGGGAGAGAGGGGATGGTGGGGTGTTTGACCAGGATTGTTCAAGATGCCTCCTGTTACGTACCTAGAGCAGAACCACCAGGAAGAGTCTGTTATCAATGCAAATTCTGGGCCCATCCAAAACAAGCTCTGGTTCTCATTTTAAAGTAGCTTCCCAGGTGATTCTTACATAGGCCAGAGGTGCCCACCTGCTGCTGTTCTTATTAAAGCTTTAAAAAAATGTTCAAGTCCTCCATTTAAGTCTCCTTAACCAGTTCTCAGCTCCTTAAAACCAGTGTAATCAGCAAAAGATGGAAAATTAAACCCAACACTAGCTTGCCTGGTTTCTTTATACCTTACCCACTGATATTTTAAGATAAATGCTGCCATGAATAGGTTTACGTTTGTGGAGGTCTCCAAGTTGCAAGACTCTTCTGAGGTGTCTCTGATTAAGAAGCCTGTTCCCAGGTAAGAACTGTACCCGGCGTGTGCCTGCTTAGAAGGCTCCTATGAGGCCTCTCTCTTTGTAGCTCTCTAGTTTGCTCTTCTGCCTGTTCTTCCTGGGATAAGGATTGCACCTTGGATTTTTCTGGTTAGAACCTCAATAAAGAGCTAGAATCCTCCACAGGTCTGTTTTAAACCACCTTTTCAAATCCATAACTGGGTTAGGAAGACTCTAAGGACCACATCTCAGGAATACATCTCAGGGATTCACTTCTTTGGTGAACTTTCAGTCAATCTAGGATGCTGAGACTCTTCCCAGTAGGATGTGAATTTTCCACGACACAAAAAAGTCAGAGTATCTGTTGGAAAGGTAATTCCGTCGTCTTTATGATCATGAAACTCAAGATCACAGGATTAGCTCCCAGATGTTGTTGATTTTCCACATATTACTTGTGTAGAAATCTGTATAATGCTTATGTGTATTTGTGTCTATGATTATGGATGTTTGCTATAAATTTGCACATTAATTGCCTCATTAATACAGACATTTCCTGAGGATATTGAGGGCTGGGTTATTCTCTCCATCTTTCCAATGGGTAAACTGAAGCATAGGGATGGAAATGATGTATCCAAGGTCATATGGCTGACACATTGCTGAGCCAGGGCTCATCACATGCATCTTGTCTACAAGGCAATCATTCTCGTTCTGTTCGTGCTTGGTCTACTTATACCCTGGACTCTCTGTCCAAATTAAATCAAGGATTTATAGACACCTAGGAGAAGAAATCATGGAACACTTTGCAAGTAAATAGTGTCCAAATAATAAAATGGCTTAGGGTTCTGGCACTCTGAAATCTCTCAGTTACAGCCAGGGCAAAACCTTTGTAACACTCCCATAGAAAGACCACAGCAACCACTAGATGGCAGTGTATGAACATTAACAGGGAGAAGGCTTCTGCTTTTGATTTTGAAGAATTCCCTGGGACTTCCATGGTAAAAGCTTTGGCAAGGACATCCCAATGGAAGTACTCTTCCAAGAACAATGAACTTGGAGATCTGTTGTGACTTTGGGTACTAGCCCCAGGCCAGGCTTCTGTGAGAAGCTGGATCAGTTGTTTTCAACCCCACCTGTACATCAGAATCACCTGCCATTCTGATTCACGGTTTGGGATGGGGCCCAGGCAACCATGTTTTTGTAAAAACTCACCAGTGTTCCAGATTATCCACAACACTGAAAATTTGTTGATATATAGAGACTATTCACTTTTGGCATGCAGGAATTCAATGTGAAGCAGCAGTGTAAACTCCTAACGATGTTTCAGGATTGAGGCAGACCACTATGGCTGTAGAAATGAAACATTTATTTTTCTTCCTGAGAGACATGATCTCTCAGGAAACCTCAGCTACAAGAAGTTTGAGATTTGAAATGCCTAATAGGATCCAAGTGTGTGGTGAAGCACTCCTGAGGTCAGTCCCTGCTGTGCACTGTCTTGAGGAAGTCCCTTGACCGCTCCATGACTCACTCTCTTTAATGTTATTTATTTATTTATTTATTTATTTATTTATTTATTTATTTATTTATTTATTTATTTATTTATTTATTTATTTATTTATTTATTTATTTATTTATTTATTTATTTATTTATTTATTTATTTATTTATTTGCTGTAGAGCATGTGTGCTCACCAGAGAGACAGAGACAGAAAGTGAGAACTCACCCCCCACGGCGGATGGCCATGCTGCAAGAATGGAAATGTTTGAGTTAAGTCTTTAGCTATGAGTCCCTCAGACAGGGGAGGAAGGAGTGAGGAGGGACTAGAGAGGAAATAGTTCAGGAAAAAGCACATGTAAAGGCCCTGATGTCTTGCTGAGGGGACCCTGGAACTGTAGCATTTGAAAATATGGTAGAAATAAATAGCAAGGGGGTAAACCATACCCTTTCTACCTTAATGATGAAATGGAGACAACAGGAACTTCTTGCTGTGCCACTACGTGGTCCCCAAATTATTTCTTAAGAGGGATTCAAAATGTCTTGTAGTGAGAATCATTGAAATTATATGTTTAATACCCAGCACTTGACAGGCACACCTTGGCTGTATCCTCTGACTTTCTGGGTGCCATCTTTTGATCCTGACCTCTACCTGTGGTCTGGTCTGCTTTGCTGAACTGGATGCCCTTCTAGTTCATACGTTTAAGGCCATTTGCTCTCCCATTGTGAGCTTTAACATACCAATGGACTTCTTGTCCGACTTCACTGGATAAAAGTCAGTAGCCCCCACCTCCTTTTTTTTAGAGTGAGATTTTTGCTATAGGGTGCGTGTGCTCGCCAGAGACACACAGAGATAGAGAGACAAAAAGTGAGAAATACTCCTCAGGAGATGGACATGTTGCAATCCCTCCTCCATTTTCCTCTTGGCATCTTGGGCATGCATGTACACATGCCCAGCGTGAGTTTTAAGCTGCAGGGTCCAGGACTCGAACCGTGGTTGACTATGTGGGAGTCCAGTGACATAGCCTGGAAGAAGTGGGAGAGAGGGGATGGTGGGGTGTTTGACCAGGATTGTTCAAGATGCCTCCTGTTACGTACCTAGAGCAGAACCACCAGGAAGAGTCTGTTATCAATGCAAATTCTGGGCCCATCCAAAACAAGCTCTGGTTCTCATTTTAAAGTAGCTTCCCAGGTGATTCTTACATAGGCCAGAGGTGCCCACCTGCTGCTGTTCTTATTAAAGCTTTAAAAAAATGTTCAAGTCCTCCATTTAAGTCTCCTTAACCAGTTCTCAGCTCCTTAAAACCAGTGTAATCAGCAAAAGATGGAAAATTAAACCCAACACTAGCTTGCCTGGTTTCTTTATACCTTACCCACTGATATTTTAAGATAAATGCTGCCATGAATAGGTTTACGTTTGTGGAGGTCTCCAAGTTGCAAGACTCTTCTGAGGTGTCTCTGATTAAGAAGCCTGTTCCCAGGTAAGAACTGTACCCGGCGTGTGCCTGCTTAGAAGGCTCCTATGAGGCCTCTCTCTTTGTAGCTCTCTAGTTTGCTCTTCTGCCTGTTCTTCCTGGGATAAGGATTGCACCTTGGATTTTTCTGGTTAGAACCTCAATAAAGAGCTAGAATCCTCCACAGGTCTGTTTTAAACCACCTTTTCAAATCCATAACTGGGTTAGGAAGACTCTAAGGACCACATCTCAGGAATACATCTCAGGGATTCACTTCTTTGGTGAACTTTCAGTCAATCTAGGATGCTGAGACTCTTCCCAGTAGGATGTGAATTTTCCACGACACAAAAAAGTCAGAGTATCTGTTGGAAAGGTAATTCCGTCGTCTTTATGATCATGAAACTCAAGATCACAGGATTAGCTCCCAGATGTTGTTGATTTTCCACATATTACTTGTGTAGAAATCTGTATAATGCTTATGTGTATTTGTGTCTATGATTATGGATGTTTGCTATAAATTTGCACATTAATTGCCTCATTAATACAGACATTTCCTGAGGATATTGAGGGCTGGGTTATTCTCTCCATCTTTCCAATGGGTAAACTGAAGCATAGGGATGGAAATGATGTGTCCAAGGTCATATGGCTGACACATTGCTGAGCCAGGGCTCATCACATGCATCTTGTCTACAAGGCAATCATTCTCGTTCTGTTCGTGCTTGGTCTACTTATACCCTGGACTCTCTGTCCAAATTAAATCAAGGATTTATAGACACCTAGGAGAAGAAATCATGGAACACTTTGCAAGTAAATAGTGTCCAAATAATAAAATGGCTTAGGGTTCTGGCACTCTGAAATCTCTCAGTTACAGCCAGGGCAAAACCTTTGTAACACTCCCATAGAAAGATCACAGCAACCACTAGATGGCAGTGTATGAACATTAACAGGGAGAAGGCTTCTGCTTTTGATTTTGAAGAATTCCCTGGGACTTCCATGGTAAAAGCTTTGGCAAGGACATCCCAATGGAAGTACTCTTCCAAGAACAATGAACTTGGAGATCTGTTGTGACTTTGGGTACTAGCCCCAGGCCAGGCTTCTGTGAGAAGCTGGATCAGTTGTTTTCAACCCCACCTGTACATCAGAATCACCTGCCATTCTGATTCACGGTTTGGGATGGGGCCCAGGCAACCATGTTTTTGTAAAAACTCACCAGTGTTCCAGATTATCCACAACACTGAAAATTTGTTGATATATAGAGACTATTCACTTTTGGCATGCAGGAATTCAATGTGAAGCAGCAGTGTAAACTCCTAACGATGTTTCAGGATTGAGGCAGACCACTATGGCTGTAGAAATGAAACATTTATTTTTCTTCCTGAGAGACATGATCTCTCAGGAAACCTCAGCTACAAGAAGTTTGAGATTTGAAATGCCTAATAGGATCCAAGTGTGTGGTGAAGCACTCCCGAGGTCAGTCCCTGCTGTGCACTGTCTTGAGGAAGTCCCTTGACCGCTCCATGACTCACTCTCTTTAATGGGTTTTGACTGGATTTGTTATTGGGAAAATGAGGACAATGAAATCAGTACCTCCAAGGATCTGGAGAGCTGTTCTACAAAGGGCAATGTCTTCTTTCAGTTAAATTCTTTGTACCTATGAGCAATCTGGCTCTTCTAGGGAGATATGGGCTCTCTTGGCTTTGCATTAGCTCAACTCATCAGGAACGACAGAGGAGACCTGCTGCTTCTCTGAGGTCTGACAGTTATCATTTGCCAGTGGTAGCATTTTAAAGCATTGCAGAACAATTTAGTTGTGGGTGATAAAGCCTTTGAAAGTATCCACAAATTCCACACACTTACATTCTAAATACATGTTCCAGAGCAACAGTGGGTGGGGGGAGGAGGGAGGAAGTGTTTTCAAACCACAGAGAACCCTATTTCCCCATATCTGTATCCCCGGCTTCAACACACTGCTAGGATTTCCCCTAAATTAGAAGGACCTTCAGTAGGTTGTTTCATAATCTCTCTCTCATGGGAGGTTGATGGGCACATTCAGGAAGGGGGAGGAATTGACAGTAACAGCCTGTGAGTCCTGATCTGCGTTTTTGTGTTTAAGAAAGATTTGAAGAATATGGATGAAATCTTACTCATCTCACTCATTTTAATACCTGGTTCAGGGCCTGGTACAGAGTAGGTATGAGTGAATCTTTGTTGAGTTAAGGTTTCTGTAGTTTGAAGTATTTCATTGTATCAAGCTGACATTAAATATTCAGATCTCAGCATCAGAAATAGTGTTGATGCTATTCGTGTGTTACAGACATAAGAAAAGTATGAAATAAAGTATTTCCCTCTTTACATTGGCTTCTAGGAAGCTCAGGGATAAATAGTAACCAAACTCTAAATAATTAAGAATTTATGTTACACATACACAATTATATAATGTCTAGTTTTACTTTATTTTTCCTCAAGATTGATATTTATGTGCTAAATTATTACTTTAAGCAGTTTCAAATTCTTTTTGGAAGAAGAAATGGGGAAATTCATTAAATCTGAGGCACTGTCTGGGACAATTCCTGGCCTATATTAGGAGCCCAGAATATTTATTGATACATAACTGAATGATACTTTTATCTGATTTTTAAGACTGAATTCTTGTTTAAGGGAGTCAATCAATCTACCTGGAAGTCACAATCTTTCAAAATGAGCTGGAGTAAGTAGGAAAATCATCTTGGGAAATAGACTGAGAGGCAGAGTAATCTGCCCAAGAGTGCACAAAAATTTAGTGGCTTTTAAGGTAAACCCAGTTTTTGTTTTACTCTTGATCTGCTTACTGTACGTTCTGTTACTTCAAAAACAACTCTTGATTTTCGAGAGTGATAAGAATCCTCAAATAGTCTTCAAAAAATAAAATAGAAAGGAAGTTCACTTGCCTTCCCAGGGAAAACTGAGGATAAAATGAGAGAAAACTATCACCTGTGTCTGATGGAATTGCTTTTTCTGTTTATAGTTTCTCCTTTGACCAAGTCAATGACAGCTCGTTTGGTAAGCGATGATTGCTTATTCTGTTTATTGTTTCTCTTCTGACCAAGTCAATGACACCTCATTTGGTAATGCATGATGTGATTTCCTTTCTAAAATTTCTAGGGAGAAAAGTTAGGGAATGTTGGTACCTCCACTCAGCGGGTGACCCATGGTCTCCTAGGAGGTTGGGAAAGGATAGTTTTACTGACAGTGCTTATCCCGTACAGAAGCCAGTGGGCCTCTGGGCTTGAAGCATGAACTGTTTCATCTTGTCTTCATCTAAGACATGGTCAAGGGAGAACTGAGGTAGCAGAATTTTGAAGGAAATTGATCTCTCATACATTTATTCAGGGTTCTTGTACAGAGCAAAAGAAATCATGTTCCTAATTATCAGTCTGACCTGTTTACTTTTCCGGCATTTTCCCAACCACCCCCTTTAACGCCACTGTTTTTACTAGTCTGTAGCAATAGAGGAAAGTTTGCCCAGCAAATGCGTTGTTAAATTGAATACTCCCTAACCCAAAGAACGTCTTTTTTCTTTCTTTTTTCATCTATATATTTTTTATTGACATGGACAGATGTATATAGTTTGTTTTAGAGACAAATTTATATCTACCTCTAGCCAGTCAGTTTTCACTGGTATTCTACCACTGGAAGGCATTAAGTTTGTCTACCAAACACTTTTAGTATTAGGATCATTATCTATGGAAGTTTCATTTTTATTTTATTCCATAAACAAACTTAAAACCCTTTAATACCCAAATAACTGCAGCAAATATCTTTTTCCTTGCCTTTCCTCATGTGTTTCCCTTTGCTTAATATCTTTTTCTTTTTTTACCAACCGAGGGCCTCTAGTTCAGATCACATAAAGACTGAGAGCACACTCAGAGTAATTTTTTTCCTCTCTTATCTGTTTTCTTCCTCAACAGACCCATTTCCATGAGGGCATCACCCTCGTAGAATGATTATGTTACCATTATGAAGTTAGGTGTCTATTTTCCCCAGTGGACTATGAGCTCCTTAATGGGTGGGGACCATCTCTCCTTCATCTGTGAATCTTATGAACCTACCCAAGGATGAAGTTGTAGTAGGTGTCCTTGTACATATTCACTCATCCTATTGTTGATTCATTGTTCTTGCTGTTGTTGCCTTACTCAGATCTCTTGCCTTACCTGCAAGGAGCGGACTCTGCAGAAATCCTGGCCAGAAAGAAATCCGATGTGCTAGTCAGAGCAGCTCACCTGTTGGCTTACTGGTGTGAATGTGATGTGATGATCACACAGCCCAAAGGCTTGGGCTTTGTTCACAGGCACAGATATGTCTTCTGAGTCATGCTTGGCCAGCTATTGCCTGAGTCTCAGTGCAGGATGGAGAAGACCCGGCTCCTACCTGAAATCTCTTCTGGAGATTTCATCTGCTAATTTTGACTCCTGGCCATAGACTTGTCTGATGATTTTCTGAGTATGTCTCTTTCTCATTCTCTATTTGAGATGAACTTGCTTAGGTGACACCCATGAGAGAGGAGCTTTTGTCTTTTGGAAGTCTTTATTTAATCCAAGGTGAGACTAAATTCTCAGTTGTTGTTCAGGCCTACCAGGTAAGCCTGAGATCTTTCTCAGACTTGAGGTGTTGTAGACTGTGGAAATAAAACTGTGGAGGAGATAAAACTATGTCAGGGGCAATGTTCTAAGGCAGAGGAATTGGACAGATGTGTTAGAAAACTGTTAATATTTTCTTATTTTACTTTTGGAAGAACAGAAAAGTACATCTTTTGTTTAAGAAAAAAAGTTGTTTTTTTTTTTGATTGAGCAAATATACAGGATATTCTGGATGGAAAAATTTATTTTGTATCTTTTAATGAGATATACTGAATGACTGTGAAATAAATTAAAAATGTTAAAAAAAAAGCATTTTAATGAATCTCTTTAGAAAAATGCCCTTGACATCTGAAGGTGGACTTGGATCCTTACAGGCCTTAAAACTCTGGGCTCTTGAAATTTGGTTTCTCCGCCCCCCCATCCTAATCATTATATTTGTTAGGAAGATCATTAAACTAAGTCCTGCTTCCCAACTATCCCTTGCTTAAATTGTCCCATTGAAGAGGTTCTCCAAACTCAATTCGAACATTTTTTTTTTTTTTTTGGAGAGATTTTCACTGTAGGGCACGTGCGCTCGCCAGACAGAGAGAGAGAGACATAGAGACAGAAAGCGAGAAATCACCCCCCAGGGGGGATGGTCACGCCGCAATCCCTTCTCCTCCATTCTCCTCTCAGGATCTTGGGCACGCAGGCACACGCGCCCGGCGTGAGTTTTAAGCCACCGGGTCTGGGACACGAACCGCGGTCGACTACGTGGGAGTCCAGTGATATAGCCATTACGCTAACTGCTGGTTCCCTCAATTTGAACATTTTAACAAGTAATCCCTGACTCCTCCCTCCTCTCTCCAGCCTATGAAGACCATTCTGTTTCACATAGTACTGTTAGTTAAAAAAAATTTCTCCTGGGGGTCAGATGGTGGTGCAGTGAGAAAATGCAATGCTCTGTGTGGCAATCTCTCATGTGAAGGTTCCTAGTTCAAGTCTGGAGAACTCCTTGAGCACAATGGGCATACACTTTCCCATAATCTGGGACTGACTGAAGGCTGAGGGAGGAATAATATGTTAGGACCCTTTTTAGGGTGCTCTTTCTTCCTCTTGGAATAAATAAACTTTTTTTTTTTTGAGAGGTTTTTGCTACAGGGTGCATGCCCTTCCTGGAAAGACAGAGAGAGACAGAGAGACAGAAAGTGAAAACTCCCCCCCGGGGGGATAGCCACACTGCAATCCCTTCTCCTCCATTCTCCTCTCGGGATCTTGGGCACGTATGCCTATGTACCCAGCGTGAGTTTAAGCCACTGGTTCCATAGTCAACTCCGTATGAGTCCAGCGACATAGCCATTACTCCAACTGCTGGTCCTAGAAGTAAATAAACTTTAAAAATTCTTAGAGGCCAGATGTTGGTGCAGTGGTGGCATAGCTGGTCCTACATGTAAAAGATCTCAGTTTAGGGACCAGCAGTTAGCATAATGGCTATGTTGCTGGACTCCCATGTAGTCGACCGTAGTTTGAGTCCTGGATCCAGTGGCTTAAAACTCAATGCTGGGTGCGTGTTCATGCATGCCTTTCTATCTCTCTGTCTGTCTGGCAAGTGCACACGTCCTATAGCAAAAACCTCTCCAAAAAAAAAAAAAAAGTCTCGGTTTACATTCTGAGCTCTCCCTAAGCATTCCAGATATGGAGACATGCTTGAGATCCAGGCTAGCTAAGACCGGAGATGGATCATGAGGTGAAGATCTTATTGGGGGGGGATGGATTGTTAGGGGAAAGTCTTATGGGGGGGGGGGTTCCTCTATCTTTCTTGTTCTCTTATGGAAGAAATGAATAAATGAACTTAAAAAATTATGTTAATACTGAAAAGTTTTCTGTCTCTGTTGTAGTTTTTCCTACATTCCCTGCCCCAAAATGTTATGCTCTTTTTTGCTGAAGTATCCATTTCTTTAAGCTTTCCTTCCTTCATGAGGCACCACTTCAGAACTTTTGCCACTTGAGCACTCTTCTTCATCTGGGTTGATGGGCTGGACTGTTGTAGTACCCAGAAGTCATCTGTGGGTTTATGGTTGGCGCTTACTTCCTTGTCCTCATCCTAATCTAACAGGGCCCCTTGCCCTTCTTGTGCAGGGTGTAGGGTTGACTTAGGGGTGCTCTTACCAGCCCTGTGGCCTTTTCCTTCATTTGCCTTGAGCGATGGACTTGCCGGTGATTTTCTTAGTTTTTCTTGGCCTTCTATCTAGAAGAAATTCCTGATACATCTTGGTAAATGACACTATTCCTAAGACTTTATTTTTAAATTTTTTTTTGCTGGGGGGCATATGCACTTTGAGAGAGAGAGAGAGAGAGAGAGCGAGCGAGCGCACACACCCCCTCCCCTCATGGAAGAGAGAGAGAGAGAGAGCGAGTGAGCGCACACACCCCCTCCCCTCATGGGAGATGGTCACAACATAATCCCTTTTTCTCCATTTAGCTCTCCTGCTAGGATTTTAAGTACACATGCACATGAACCCTGAATGTTTCAGGGCTCCATTCTGGGACTTGAACCATGCAGTTGGTTATGTGGGACCCAGCACCTTAACCACCGTGCCACCAGCTGGTCCCTGAAACATTTGATTGATTGATTGATATAGAGTGTTTGTGATTGCCCTAGAAGAGAAGAAAGAGAAATCACCCTCTGGTGAGAAGGTCATACTGTAATCCCTTCTCCTCTAGTGTCCTCTCAGAATTTTTGGCATGTGTGCGCATATACCCAGCAAGATTCTTAAGCAGCTGGGTCTAGGACTTGAACTGCAAAGGCAGCCATGACATGTGGGATCCAATGCATTAACCTTCACACCACCTGCTGGTCCAACATTTTATTATGTTAAAGATGTCTTTGTGATCTCATTTTAGTGATGTAGTCCATATTGTATAGAACTACAGTGCTGGAAGCCACATGCTTGATTGTGTGTTCTGATCACAGGCCAGATTGATATGAAAAAGGGCCAGGTATATGTGTACATCCCTAAGATTCTGATGAGTTGGAGGGCTGGAGGAGAGGGGGTTATAGAATGAAGAGACTACACTGAGAGAGCTTCCCCCTCTCTCTATGTCTTTCTGTCTCTTGCATGTGTGTACATACGTTCTTTATCATGAATAAAAAATAAACTTTAAGAAGTCTTTAGCCATTTTAACAGGAATTTGGGAATGAGGAAGATTAAATGCATAGCACAAATGGATATGTTGAATTGAACTCAAAAAAGTTAAACTTCAACTACATCGACTGAAGCAAGATAGGAAGAACTGGTGTACTAAGTTGAGGCTGATTGTTTTGATAATTATAACATTGTTGCTGTCTATATGATTCCAGAGAATTTCTATACACATTGTTTTTATCTGATTTTTTACAATAGATTTGAACAGAAAAAATTGCAATTTTTTTTTTTGTTTTTTGAGAGGTTTTTGCTATATGGCATGTGCGCTCGCCAGACAGACACAGAGAGACAGAGAGATAGAAAGTGAGAAATCACCCCCCGGGGGGATGGCCATGCCGCAGTCCCTTCTTCTCCATTCTCCTCTCGGGATCTTGGGCACACATGCAC
Organism: Tupaia belangeri chinensis; assembly: GCF_000334495.1. Taxonomy (NCBI): domain Eukaryota; kingdom Metazoa; phylum Chordata; class Mammalia; order Scandentia; family Tupaiidae; genus Tupaia; species Tupaia belangeri. Next base: position 4,221,285 of record NW_006159776.1, on the reverse strand, counting down.
ACGTGCCCGGTGTGAGTTTAAGCAATCGGGTCCGGGACTCGAACCGCAGTCGACTACGTGGGAGTCCAGCGACATAGCCATTACGCTAACTGCTGGTCCCAAAAATTGCAATTATTTGTACTGTGATACTTTAGAAAATGCTCATAGTTGTTTAGTTACTTACCCAAGGGCAGGGGATTTGTGAGCCTCTCAGATCTTTTGCCTTCTAAGACTAGTTCTCATCTCCTAGCTAGGCATTTGGATGCCATCCTTACTATTTTTGCAACACCCAAAAGTACCTATAATAGTATTTTCTTATTATCTTTCTTTAAAGTGACTCATAAATATATATAAATAAATATATTTAACTGGAAAACTTTGTATTACTTTAGTAAATAAAGAGCTAGTATGACTTTCTACAACTGAAGAGTAACCATAAAAGTAAATACAGTGAGAATGAGGCAGTGCTATGGTATTTTAGTTAAATATTGATTCCTCTCTTTAGTAAAAAGGGAAATTACAGCATATTTATAGAGAGGTATTATTAAAGTCATATGATGTCAAACCAAGACTTTATCTTTTATATCATTTAAAAGACTGAAACAGAATTGGAAAAAAAAAAACAAAACAAACTTTCCCAACATCCCAATCAGTATTATTTAATATCATGTCGATGTAGAATTTTTTCCCATACGTAATTTAAAAATTCTTAAGTTGTTTCTGTGAGAAACTGCATGAATTTATAGTGAAGTAATTAAGGACTAAACATTTGTCATAAGTTGGTTAGTTCTGGCAGACTATGAGGCTATCCGTAGCAGCTGTGCTAGTTCACTAACATATATAGATAGATCAGTATGTATTTGTTCATTTACTCAATAGCACCTGATGAACATTTACTATGAGATGACTATGCAAAGGTAAATAAGACTTAATTTCATTCTTGAAGAAAGTTTCTGGTCTCATTACATTATAATGATTTGAAGATTTAATTTCTCTAATATGAAGTCTATATTGTCAACCTTTTTCAAAGGTGAGTGAGGGAAGGTTCTAAACGGGTTGAAATTTGAGCTTGGTATTGAAAAATGAGGGTTTGTCAGTTGCAGATCTCGCAGAAAGAGTACTGCTTCTACAAGGAAATGGTAGAAAAAGACATGGTGGTCTTGAGAAGTAACTAAAATAGTTCTTTAATTTGGCTAAAGTATAGATCTAAAGGGAAAGGGATGAGATAGGATGGGGAAATGTCAGAATCGGAGACTAGATTGGTAGATCCAAGACAGTCTAAGAAGAGCTTTGTGTGCCTCCCCAAAAAGTTTAGACTGATCCTGTACATTGTGGGGCCATCTAGAATATGTAAGCAGAAGATAAGATCAGACGTGCCTTTTAGAGAAATCACTTTAGTAAAAATGAGGAGAGATGTGAATGGAAAGAGTAAGATGTCAGCATAGATGTCTAACTGGGATGTCAAAATCTGCTTAAGTTATTATTTGCAAATTCTATTTATTAACTCATCTTGTCCATGTGAAGAGCCATCAGCTTGGCCGCCATCAGCTTGGCAGCCATCAGCTTGGCCAAAATGGATGATATTCTGATATTGTTTTGGCCTTGACAGAGTTGCCTTGGAATATTTATTCTTGTAGAATTGCATCTTAAAAGGGGTCTGGTCTATATGGGCTATTAAAGGGTGACTTGGAAAAGAAACAATAAAATTGATTTCACAACCAAACAATGAATGAGGAGTTGAGCCTTCCTTTGACTTTGAATAACTTGAATGATTACGGACTGTTTATGTGTGTGTGTGTGTGTGTGTGTGTGCGTGTGATTCTTACCACTAAATACTTTACATACAAAATGGGGATCCATGAACGAGAGACTCTTCAAAATTAACTAGCCCGTTTCCATAGGGAACCTGAATCTTGACACAGATCCTGGATCTTAGCAGATGCTTAGTAAAGGAATTTTTCATTAATAGTACTTTTCCCCTACATCATTCACTCTGTGAATTAACAATTATAATTACAAATTATAAAAAAATATAATCATAGCTAAATAGATTAGAAAGTTGAATCTCTTGGGAATAATGCAATACAAGTGAACAGAGTACTTAATTAAAATTCAGATTTGGAACAATTCATTTCACCTGTTTGATCCTCAGTTTTCCTACTAGTAAGATGGATGTTTGAACTTGTAAGCATGGTAGATAAATTTCCTTTTATGTGCCAACTTCAGGGGATTGGTAGTGATCACCCAGAGCAGTGATTCTTAACCCCCAAGGAGTCTTTACAGACATTTTTTTCCTTAATCACCATACCTGTTCACATAATTTTAATGCCACAGGTATTAAATACTGCTTATGCACCATAAGCCTTCAGGAAGCCACAAGCATTGTAATATCAAATTTTTTCCATCCTCTAGGAGCTATGTTTTGGCCCTGTGGGTGCTATATTACATGGTTGAGGAAGTATGGCTCAGAGAATCTGGTTTATAGAGATTGTGAGGCCATGGTCATGTTCATCAGGAAAGAGGGCTGGTGTTGTGTACCACCTGCATGGGAAAGGGGAGCAACTGAATATGAGCTATTGATACTTGGTCTGTATATTCTTTGCCGTTCTAACATTCTGAGATTCTGTATTCAATATGACATAAGCTGTATATACTGAGCCAGAAGTAATTAGTTCTTGTTATTATGACTCTTCTTTTGGGTGTTGTTTAAGTGTTGATATAATTATGAAGTTAGAAAAAATTCTTAAAGTAACCAGTTCAGTACCCATAAGCCAGGCCATATTTGCAGGATATTTTATTTATAACCCTTACTACTTCCTGGATGATTAAGATGTTTGTCTAAGATATGCCTACAATCCACTGGAATGCTTCTGAAATTATTCACTTTTGCTTTTATAGATTTCTCAAGTTAAATTTTGTAGGCAGAAGTGTCTGTTTCTCAATGGAATAGCTTCCAAATGATTTCTAATCTAATGGTTTCAAATGGTTTTAAAACAAGCCCCTAAGATTTATCAGGTGTAGGGTGTTCATAATGACAATGAATGTGAGACACCCCTGTGCCCTTCTGTTCTCTAGATTTATTGTACTGAAATCCTACTTTGAACTGAAATTATGTTTGTTGGTGGAGAAGGAAAGATTGCAAAGGCATGATATTTACTCTAAAGGAGCTGGTAGTCTTTAGGAGGCCATCAGCAGAAGTAACCAGTATGGTCAGACCTTATCAATATGTGACTATAAAATGAGGTCACATTCCTTTATCTCCCATTGCTATTGGCTTATGCCTTTCTCAGTTTTGATGGTCAACATGTAGCCTCCTCAAAGCATTCTAAACTATTGGGTCATTGGAAAATTCATGACACGTTTTTGCATACAAAACCATAACAAAAGTATGCCATGACTTTTCTGATAACCTGATAGTTCTCAGCATTTGTTTGGACACTGGCTTATGTGTGCAATACATAGGCCTCTAGTTCAGACCTGTTTGATCTCTTTGCCATGCTGAGGAGTGTCCACACTTGTCAGTTACTTCTCCATTGGGCATTTTCATCAGCTGATTTTCATGGCTGCTACTTGGTCTCAGGGGAAGACTCTAGTTCACATAAATATGGAGCAGGTGCTCCTCTTAACTTGTCACAGCACAGTTGAACCCAGGTTGTATATTTTGAACATAACTTTAGTGAATGTTGGCGGTAAGTACAAGCAGAGAATGCTCAAAACTGTTGTCTGATATGTCACCTTTCAGGGACTGCTAATCCAGACCCACCTCTATAGGCCTCTGAGTGTTCATTGTTCAGAGTCCCTCAGAGAGGCCATTGTACTTTCTATGTGGGAGTCTCCTTGACCATAGCATGTATCTTTCACTTAAGTCTAGACCTCAACTGAGAAAGGCTCAGAGTGAGAATAGAATGTACTTTCCTGTCTTCTTTCCTCTTGCACTGGGCCACTCTTGCCTACTAGGTACTGTATTGTCCTGGGCTTGTCTACTCTTGAGGATAATGTACAGCAGAGTCATACATTCTCTTCAGGTGAGTGATTTTCCCCTGAACCCATGCTCCCCAGAAGACCATCACATTGGAATGCTGTATTTCAGCATCACTTCACAAAGCTTAGGATGAATAGCATCAGAGTCTAGTTTAAGGTGACTTACATGTAGACAGTCTAATCTAAATTAAGCTTGTAGTCAAGATAGTGTCTTTGCCATTTTTCTTGTTTTCTTTTAGGTCTCCCACACACACTCACATGCACACACACACACACGTGCAATTGTGTGCACAAACATCCCAAGAACAAGCAGTAGTATACAAATACAGAAAAAATTAAAACCATATGCAGAGACTTCAAAAAGTTCATGGAAAAATAGAATTAAAGTATGAGTTTATTTTTGTGCAAAAAGTTTGAAATCCATGAAATTTTTTTTTTTTTTTGAGAGAGGTTTTTGCTATAGGGCATGTGCGCTCGTCAGACAGACAGAGAGAGACAGAGAGACAGCGAGAAATCACCCCCCAGGGGGGATGGCCACGCCACAATCCCTTATCCTCCATTCTCCTCTCGGGATCTTGGGCACGCACACACACACGCCCGGCATGAGTTTTAAGCCACTGGGTCTGGGACGCGAACCGGGGTCGACTACATGGGAGTCCAGCGAAATAGCCATTACACTAACTGCTGGTCCCTGTAATTTTTTATAATACATATTTTTCATAAACTTTTAAAAGACCTCTCATATAAAGAAAAGAAATATATTCTCCAAAAAAGGTACAATGTCTGCAGAGACAGATAACTTTATACCAAATAGGATTCTTAGTATAAACGTTTACATTCAGATTATTGATAACTTAATTTTTTCTCAAATATAGTGGCAGTGTATATTGCTTTACATCTGGGTAATTAAAGGGCCCATTAGATTCATATTTCAAGAACAAATGACAAAGGGTAGCATGACCCAAAGGTAAATTCAATTCTTTAGTTCCTAAAAGATAAAAACTTCTGGCAACACACAATGCCTCTTGACCAATATGCAGTGTATTGATGATGGGGAAATTCATTTGGTGTGCTGTAATGACACACAGTGATTAAAAGTAAAAAGTAAAAAATAAAATAAATAAATAAATAAATAAATAGATAATACTAGTAACTTATAGATGATTTTGTTTGTTTTTTACCTTTAAGACATATTAAAAAAGCTCTTTGTGTCCATTTGGGTGAGGGAATTCTAGTACATTAAAGCAGACATTGGCACATGTTTTCTGTAAAGGGCCAGGTTGTAAGTATTTTGGTCTTTGCAGGTCATATGGCCTCTGTCACAACTACTCAACTCTGTCACTGTAGTGCAAAAATGGCTGTGGACAATATATAAATGAATGAGTTTGCCTATGTCTTTAAAGAAAAAAATTGACACAGGGCATGTTCCCTTACCAGAGAGAGACAGAGCTGCAGAGAGAGAGGGAAAGGAAGAAACCATCCCTGGGGGATGGTCATACTACAATACTTTCTTCTCTGTTTCTCCCTCCCTTCACAATGTTGGGCACATGTGCATGCATATGTGCATGCATGTCAGGTATGTTTTTCAAGCTTCTGGATCTGAGACTTGAACTGTATCGTTGACCATGTGGGCTTCAGCTCTCTTAACTACCAGGCCACAGGTTGGCCTGAGCATGGCCATGTTCTAATAAAACTTTGTTTATAAACACTGAAAGTAGAATTTAATATATTTTTCAATAGTCACCAAGTATTCTTTTTATTTTCCCCACTGTTTAAAATATAGGAACAAGTCTTAGGTTGTGAGTCATTCTTGAATAGGTGGTGGACTAGATTTGGCCTTTAGTCTTTAGTATGCCAATTCTTGCACTGAGTTCTGAATTATGTTACAGAATTATATATTCACATGAAGTTTTATGGTAAGTCTTAAAATGGAGGAAAACACAGAGTACTTGGGATCACGTAGCACCAATGAAGCCAGCTTGGAAGAATCTCTACTGTTTCAGACTATGTGTGCATCTAAACAGATCTGACTTCTAAAAGCATTCTAGAGTCTTTTAAAATATTTTTAAAATTTTTAATTAACTAATAATTTTACATTCATTCACTGAGCATTGTCAGCAGCATATAAAAATGTGATTTCCCATCCAGAATATACTACATAGTGGCTTAATCATGCATGTTATTGTCAATAATTTTCCATTTCTAGTTTTGTGTGTATATATATTTTTCCCCTTATTTCTCACCTTCTGCTATTTCTTACCCTCCTCTCACACTATCTCTGCTGTCTACAGTTGTTTTCCATTTCTTCCCTCCCCCCACATTTTATTGATTCACCAAATTTCTTAAATAATCTAACTACTTTCAATAGCAAGTTCAGTTGGTATATACCTATCCATGAATACATGTCTGACTTTAGGTGTGAAACTCTGAGTACAATGAATATGCTATAACGTAGCACCTAGCTGATGCTATATAGCTTACTGTGGTCATTAAATAGATATTTTGCAGATGTAGTGTTTGCTCTTGGAAAAAGACAACTTTCTGTATGTTAAAAGTAAAAAGAAAATATCTTGGAAGCCATCTGGCTACCCAACCTCAAATGTGAAAGATGTTTTGATGAACTAGGTAGAAATAAGGCAAAAGCATATGGGTTAAATTATAGTTAACGGAGACATGTGTTTTGATCTTGCCAATATGAGAAGTGTGACCAGTTGTCCTAGTGGTTAGTGAGCACTCCTGGGGCTGGGCTCACAGAAATGTGGCTGAGTGGGTGCAGGTGTGTGCAAAGGGACATTCTGAATGTGGATACTCCATGCATATATGCACATGTGTTCTTGTCATGGGAAGACAACTAACACTTGCTAATCATTTACCTTTGGTAAAATATTCTTCCTTCACTTCCACCTGTCCAAGCCCATTCCTTTATCAAGGCTTAAATCAAATGTTATATCTACTGAGAAACCAGCCCCAATTTCTAGCCACCCTCCTTCCTTTCCCATTCCCCTGTCAGAATTAATACTTTCTTTGTCCACTTCTACAAATCCAACTTGGATTATGGTTTCCTCTCACAAGATGAAACTCTTGAGGTAAGAGTGATTTATTTTTGCCATTTTATGTTTTCTTTTTGCCTCACTTAATACTTAGTACAGACTAGGTGCTAATAAATAATTTACCAGATGTGGTAACATGACCTAAATGTATTAGTGACCATGACTAAATAATAATGCTTTAATTTTAAATACCTCACTTGTGTTCAGAAAGGCTCTTTTTGACATCTGTGCGTCTCTGATTGAGTGAAGAGTTCCCCTTACACTCACAAAGCCCCATCCTTCCCATCTGAGGCCTTAAAAAAAACCCTTGTTCCTGTTGTGCTAACTGTCCTTCCCTTTGGTAGATGACCTTGTGTTTTTAGGAGTATACACACCTACATACCTGCCTACCTTGAAATATGACTCATTGGGGCTTGGGCCAAGGTACTCTCAGGCTGAGGGCCCATTTCTATGATTGTGGACTAAGTATGAAGTAGGACATGTTGAGGAAGACAGGTTTCCAGTGCTGGCTGACAAGGTGAACTTGGGGAAAGACCCTGAATAAGATACCATCAGAGGTCATCTAGTATAACTGCTTTATCATTTAGATGGGGAGGCCAAAGCCCAGTGGAGGAAGTACATGGCTTCAATCCACATGGCTTTTTATTGTCAGAGCTGGCTTCCAACTAACCCTTTCTTCACAATCTAAGATTCTTTAAAGTGACCCATTTAATTAATGGATTAAGTAAGCAAACATTACTGAGGCCTACCATCTATTGGAACCTCTGCTAGGTATTGGGCATGACTCAGACATGCTCCCTGTCCTCTCAGATTCTACATTTCAGTGGAGGCAGAGTTTAGCAGCAAGGGTGCCAGATCAAACTTCATGTAGATTGGGGTGTGGGCTCTGCTTCTGCCTTTTTCTGATTGTGGGAACTAGAAAAATGAAATGCCTATGCCTATCCCAGAGAGCTATCATGAAGCTTTAATGAGATAATTCATGTGAATGCTTAACACAGTCTCTGGTACACAGGGAATGCTCTGTACTAGGGAGTTATTAGTATTATAGTGAAGACACTCAGCCCTCGCACTAATCAGCTCCCTCAGTTACCTTATTTAAAAAGTGTAGGAAAGCAGGCAAAATATTTTAGGAAGGTTGGCTTTCAAAGAGTGCTAGAGTGGCTCTCTATCTTCAGCTAAGGTTAATTCTAATCTGTTTACTGAAAAGCAAAAGGTCATATTCTGCCTCTTTCTGGAACTGAGGGTGAAGAAATGAGACAGAGTGTGATGATTGGTGAAAAGGAATTTCATCTATGTGGACAGAGTTGCCTTTACAGTTTCTCTGATCACTGCCCTGTGTGTAAATGCTGCCACATTCGCTTTTGACATTGTACACATTTTTTTCATGAACAAAGGCTGGCCTCACTTAGCCAGTTGATTTCTAGTCCAGCCCTGTCCTGATCTGCTACTTTTTGGGGCTCCTCTGGACTGGCCACAGGCTCTAGGCTGCCTCCCTGACTGGCTGGCATAAGCGGGTCACTGCCTCTCAGTCACTTTTCTGAAATGGTTTGTGGACAGAGTCCCATGGGGTGCAACTCACCCGGTTTCACACGGTGTTGCAATCGAAACTATTGAATCTCAAGATGGAATATAATTAAGGCTGGGTTAATAAAGCATGTTCTACTTGTAGCCAGCAAAGGGTGTCATATTTCTCCTTGCAGCTTTAGGCAAGGAAACTTAATCTCCAGCTTTGTCAGGGCAGACTGAATCAGAGGTGTGTCATCAAGCGGAAAGCCTCTTGTTTTACTTGTTGCAGTCGCTGCATGGCCAGCCTCATCTCTGTGGATTTGTACTGAGCACACAGAATCCAGCCTGTGGCAGGGCTCCCTGCGATGGTTTTGGAGACTAATCTGCCCCTGTGTAGGAGGAATTAGGAGACTTTCACTCTGCTACATCCTGGAAGTGATCTAGGAGAAGGTATCCTCCCCCCCACACACACCTCCAACTCAGGAATTGTGAGAACATAGGGATGGAAGGCTATGAACAAAAATAGAATATGATGGTGTAGATGCCATGATATGAGAATATCCTGAAGGTTTATAGGCCTCTGTATTGCTTTTTTGGATGCTTAGAGCCCTTTCTATTTCCTCTTTTCTAGTAATGTTCTGCTACTTATTCTTCAGAACTCAGCTATCTCAATATGTTTAAGTAGAGGTCATTAATGTTCATGAATGTACTCTGGGTTTCTGAAGCCCTCTCTGTCATTCATATGGGTAATAGTGGCCATTTCTTTCATCTGTTATGGTCTGAGGCACTTATACATTATCTAATCCTCTCAGTATCTCCTATATTATAGATGAGAGGATTGAGGCTCAAAGAGGGTGAGTGAGTATAATCTATTCAAAACTTGTTACCCACCAGGCCTTGTTTTAGGTCCTAAAGACATGTCCTTACATACACAAAAGTATCTGTCTTCAGAGAATTTATATTTTGAGGTTGTGTGTGTGTGTGTGTGTAACAATAAACAGGTAAATTATATATTGGGTCATTGGAAAAAGTCATGCTATATTTTTCTATGCAAAAATGCATCATGACTTTTCTGACAACATGACAGCACAAGTTAGAAGCAGAAAACTGCTGTGGAAAACTGCAAATGAGAGATGGAGCTGGAATTTGAATCCAGATCTCGTTTGTATCTGGCATACTTCTTAACTACTCAGTATTATATTGCCTGTGGTTCTGAGATCTTGTAATTATGTTTACCTCCTAGCTTCTCTCTCCTAGGCTGTAAATTTCTCTGGGGAAGGATTGTTCCTTAATTAGTTCCCTATCCTGGCACACAATTTGGTGCCTGGCATTGGAGTCAGCACTCAATGAATGGTTGCCCATGGTATGAATACATGAGTGACCATGTGATGACACAAGAACCTGTCGGAAAGCAATAATTTCCCAGGAGTCTGGCCAGTCCTGGAGGCTGGGCTCTACCACAAACATGTTCTATTATGCCAGGGTGGTGTTGAGGCCCATAAAATCTGTAGAATGGGAAAAAAATAATAACTGTTTTCCACTTCCTTATAGATTGGTCATGAGGACTGATGAGATAGTGCACGCTCAAAGACTGTAGCTTCACTGAAGGCAGTGGCTCATGTTATTCTTGGTGATGTGCTCATTGTTCAAAATTCCAGTAAGGATCTGGCATGATATTTCAGAAGGGCTTGGTCCTAGAGAAATAAAATTTGCTTTAACCTCTAAGTAGGTTGTATGAATTGCTTCTTTTAGGCTGTGGGCCTGTGTCAGGATTAACTACCATTTAGAGATTATGAAAACATGTTTTTTACCCCCTTTGCCAAGGTGGCCTTTAAATAAATTCAAAATCAAGTTTTCATAGATATTTATTTACCATCTTGGAAGTAAAAATGCTTGTTTTTTTAATTTGGTTGAAATCTTATTTGTTGGCTCTGAAAGGACAGCTGTTGGAATATTTGTTAGACAGATGCTAAATATAAGTCACCCAAAAATGTGGCTTCAGATACATAATCCTAGGAGAAAAGGGTTCTATTGTTGGACAGTGGAAATAGAAAATGGGAGATCCCAGGAGTATTAAAACATGAACACTAAATGGGAAGGTTTTGTTTAAATCTCTTTTGTTGCTGATGGTTCAGCACCCCAAACCTGCTTAGTTACTCCTACACTCAGAATGCAGGAGGGAGGCCCTTCTGGTATTTTCCTGTTCACCTGATGCTGTGTCCTTAAGCATAATGAACTCAGTTAACTAAAAGCATTGCCAAGATTCTGTTTGACATTGGCAAATAGGTCAGCCCAGCAGCATTTGTTTGGTATGGACAATGTACATTCTTAAAAGCAGAGAGCTATTTCCTGGTGGGGAAAACCCCATAGTATTACTCAGCAAAGACAGGTAATAATAGTTTGGATTTCTCTTGTGTCTCTTCTCTGAGTTCAAAAGTGTCTCTTCTACTTTATCTCAAGTCATCTCTATTGCTCTGTTGTGAAGGCAGAAGCAGTTATTATCATTTTGGAGAAAGTAACGCTGAGGCACATTTTGTTGAGCAGTCCCACTTCATGTTGATGTTTGACTCAAGTTCAGTTCTCCTGTCTGCCAAAATAATCAATTGGTTTAGACCTAGGCACTGAAGATCCATTACCTATCAGGTGGTAATTATTCCTATTCCTCTGTTAGTTTACCGATTAAATAATCCTACAAGGTAAGCATTGTTATTGCCATTTGCCATTAAATAGATTTTCCAAATTGGTAAATAGTGTAAACTTTCCATCCCAGTACTTGTATATTATTTCATCCAAATTCATTTCCTCTCTACCAAAATGCCTCATTTTACCTACATTACAGGAAGGTAGAGTTATATTGTGCACAGGCCTGGATTAGTGAACATCTCAGGCAGCTAATTTGGCATCTGTTAATGTCAATGTGTTTTATTTTTTTGAAAAGTTTTTGCTATAGGGCGTGAGTGCTCACCAGAAAGACAGACAGAAAGTGAGAAATCACCCCCCGGGGGGATGGCCACGCTGCAATCCCTTCTCCTCCATTCTCCTCTCAGGACCTTGGACACTCATGCACACACGCTCGGTGTGAGTTAAGCCACCAGGTCTGGGACTCAAACTGTGGTCGACTACATGGGAGTCCAGTGACATAGCCATTATCCTAACTGCTGGTCCCAATGTCAATGTTTTAAAAATATTTGCTTAACATTTGTTTTAGTAGGAGGAGAGAGAAGCATTCACTCAAAGTTTACGTATATAATGAGGAATTCCTTACATGCATCTACTCTAACATTTGAGTACATTTGGAATAAATGTCCAGTTCATGGTTTTTCCAACACTAATGACTGGATAATGTAAGTCACTCACACTCAGAAGAATAAAGGAAACTTGGGAACCAGCAGTTAGCGTAATGGCTATGTCGCTGGACTCCCACGTAGTCGACCGCGGTTCACGTCCCGGACCCGGTGGCTTAAAACTCACGCCGGGCGCGTGTGCGTGCGTGCCCAAGATCCCGAGAGGAGAATGGAGGAGAAGGGATTG
>NW_006159776.1:4205680-4208457 GCF_000334495.1 Tupaia belangeri chinensis | reverse complement strand
GGACCCGGTGGCTTAAAACTCACGCCGGGCGCGTGTGCGTGCATGCCCAAGATCCCGAGAGGAGAATGGAGGAGAAGGGATTGTGGCGTGACCATCCCCCCTGGGGGGTGATTTCTCGCTTTCTGTCTCTATGTCTCTCTCTGTCTGTCTGGCGAGCGCACGTGCCCTACAGTGAAAATCTCTCCCCCCCCAAAAAAAAAAAAGAAAAAAAGAATAAAGGAAACTTCTAAGAATATAGTTGCACAGTTTCATTCAAAAGAAGTTTAAGATCCAGTCTCTGTTTTGCAGTTGGTAGCATACTGGATTGTAGAGCTGGAAGCCACATGCTGAATGTGGTTCAAGTCCCTGGCCTGGTTGTTGTCAAAACACACTGGAGAAAGCATGTCTGGAATCCTGATGAGCTGAAGGATTGAGGGAGGGGGATCAGAGTATGACAAGGCCCTGTGAAGGGTGCCTTTCTCTCTTTCTCTCTCTCTTTCTCACACATGTATACTATATTATGAATTGAAAAATATATTAATTAAAAGGAGTTTAAAAATTGTTTTTCCTGGTTTGTCTTTCAACAAAAGTTCCTCACTTTTCTATTTCTCATTTTTCTCTTCAGCTTTTACTGTATGTTTTTTTGAACCAGACAACTCCTTGGTAAGCCTATTAAAGGAATTACATTTTAAATATTACACAAGTTCACTCATTGCCAGTAAACAGCATGACCCCAGGTATGATTTGGTTTCAGATTTTCCATGAACTTTTGAGACAATTAGCCGGCTGCTCTGAGGATTGGTGGACAGGCTTTCATTGTACTGAGCCGTCTCCATAATTCTAACCGACAGAAATAGGGTAATCCCAGAGAGTAGTGGTTGCAAAATTTCCATTTGAGGGAAGTCTACCTCATTGAAAATAGGATTAAGTTTAGTTATACCAGTTGTGTAAGTGAAAACTCAAGTTAAACACAATTATATTCTGATTTAGTCTTGTGATATTTTAAAATTTGTGGTAGAGACTTCGAATTATATCCATATTCTCATCTTTTCTCTTTCTTGAACATTCTGGAGGACCTCATATTCCAGTCTTCTTGCCGCTAAATGGGTCACTGACTAGTTCTTGCCACTTGGCCAAGTGGAAGTGATATCTATTGTTTTTGGCTAAGAGGTCTAAAAACTAGGGTGAATCATGGACTCTCTCTATTCCCTTGTGGTGGTGAGCCCTGAAGCCATGTGTGAAGATGCTGATGTTACAACACAATGGCTTGCTCCCCTTCTAAAATGGGTTTCTGAATGACTGGATAGACCTAAATCCTCTGCTGACTTGCATCAGATGTGTGCCATATGTATAAAGAGACCTTTGTAGTATTCCATTCTTGAAATTTGGGAGATCTATTTGGCATTCTGATCAATACAGCTGTGTTCTGAGCAGCTACTTGACCGACCCACACTTCTCTGTAACTGGATTTTATATCCTATTTTATGATTTAATCCCATATTGCTCTGCTCTCTATTTGTAAAACTGAAGTGTTTCATGGACAGTCTTGGTTTGGTTTGGTTCTTACTAAACTCTCCAAAGGGATGCTCCATGAATTGTGGGTGGAAAATTGCTGCCTATAGCATATGTAATACTAATCTCATTAATCTCTTCAATTTGGTCTTTGAGCATAAGAAGCAGAAGAGGAGGTAAAAATTAAAAAAAGCAAGGGAAGAAAATGAGAGAATGAGACTCTCTAGAGATAATGAATGTTCTAAAGTAATTTGAGGTAGAAAAGAAGGGACAAAGGGAACTAAAATCTTCCATTGCAGTCCCATCAAAAGCTGTCATCCATGGACTTAATAATACTTTAATCGATTCACTCTTATCTCCCTTCTAAAGCCATTTATCAATTATACACTTAGTAAGACCTCTTCTGGGCCAGGTCCTGAGCTACAGAGATGATAAGGACATATGCTTTGGACTCCATTTGCTGATATTCTGGTAGGGGAGACATTCTTGTAAAAGAACATTTGCAGTTCATTGAAGCAAAAAAGCAATCTAGAACTTTTTAGAGGCAGGAATAACTGGCCAATAGGGTAGAAATAGCTTCCAGAGCAACAATGTTCCTAGGGACATGCCCAAAGTTTTGAGGTCCAAGAACATCATCCAGTCATTGTCCTTAGACCTTTATAAGCTCATTCTTACTCTGAGTGAGTTCTTAGTACTCACTGCAGTGACATAGAAGCCGAATGTCAATGCCTAAGTGTATGAGACAGAAAAATACCTGTATCAAGGAAGTACCAGTAAAACTATATCACTAATAATAACTGCTGTGTATTGAGGGCTATTATGTCTGTTATATCATCAAATCTAACTACCAAGTTATAGTGCAGGTTTTTATTTCTATAAAACAATCTCAGAGATGAGAAAAGTAGGCCTCCAAGAGAATATGTTAGTTGGCTAAGGTCTCTAAGAAAACAGTAGTGTTGGGTTTTGGATCTTGTCAAGTTTAATGCCATGGGTCATGCTCCTCCTCATTATGTTTTACTGGCATGTTAGCAGGGCAAGGAAATCAGTCCTTGGTAGTATTTTAGTAAATGTTGAAGTTGGGAGTTTGGAGAGACAGAGTATCCTACCCCACAGTAGAATCTTCCCTCCAGTGGGACCAGCAGTTGGCGTAATGGCTATGTTGCTGGACTCCCTTATAGTCGACTACGGTTTGAGTCCAAGACATGGTAGCTTAAACTCATGCTGGGTGTGTGTGTGTGTGTGTGTGTGTGTGTGTGTGTGCACCCAAGATCGTGAAAAGAGAATGG
>NW_006159776.1:4170943-4205589 GCF_000334495.1 Tupaia belangeri chinensis | reverse complement strand
CCCAGAAAAAAAAACACCACAAAAAAAAAAAAAAAAAAAAAAAAAAAAAGGAAAGAAAAAAAAGAATCTTCCCTCTAGGAATCTTCCCTCCAGGAATCAGAAGGTTGTTGTTGTCACATATGGTCGGTGTTGGCTACCTGGGCAGGGCAATACAAATACAAGTTCTGACAAGTTCTTTTTTTGGGGATTTTTTTTTTTTCTAGATTAGCATGTGTTTTTCAGATCTGAGCTCTAGTTCAGAGATCGTAGTGTTGGAATATTGTTGACTTCTAACTCTGACATATGGAGCTGAGACAATGGTACTTTACTGTCAGAATGGAGGTAGTATAAATACTGTCTGGGGTGTTTACTATCTCCATTAAGTGAGGGTGCTTAAACCCCTCACTTTAAACAGTGCCCTGTTGGATCTGAATGGACTGGGTCACTGAGCCCAACTCTTTGCTTTGTATCTGCTGACAGTCCCATCATTAACTGAAAAGGATCCCTTTCCTTTACTTCCTCTCCTTTTTGCAGTTCTTTCTGTTTATAATTACAACACAATCCACTTGTCTTTCTTCTCTGAGTTTCTTTGTTTTTACTTTTTCATAGCATACAGTTTCCCTCCCTTCTCTTCACTTGTGTCTTTTCTACATGGATGACTTACATTGTTCCCATCATTCACAGTTGTGTCCTCCTCCCCTGCTTTGAAATGGAGAATAAGTCAAGGAGACTTAGGAAAATGCTGGTCTGTGTGCTAGGGAGACTGGTTCACTCTTCTGTACAGTAGCCTCTGAATGAGAACCCTTCATAAAGGCTACAGTTCACAGAGTGGTTGCAGAGGCCAGGGAAGTATGAGAAGGGACTCAGAGAGGCTCCTCAGCCACACAGTCCCTGGGGATCTGTGGCAGGCTACATCAGAGATGGACTGAGTAGCTGGGCTTGGAACTTTAAGACTTTTCCAGACTGTTTTAGGAACAGAAGATAGGAAGGACATTCCTCAGGAAGAGAATAGAATGTGTATAGTATGGCAACCTGGGAGAGAACTGGCTGCTCAGTGTAATAGTTAGCAGACTCACATGACTGAAAGTCAGAATACTTGGAAAGACTGGAAGCTTCTAGAGGCCAAGACTATGTCCTCTCTCTGATATCTAGTCAAGACTTAAACAGAACAGATGATTATTCATAATGGGTTGCATAAAAGAAGGTGGTTGAATAAATTCAGGGAAAAAAAAAAGTCCTGGGAAGACCTATGCCCTTCTCAGAACCTCTCACTTTAAGTAGTACTCTGTTGGATCTCAGTGGACTGGGTCACTGAGCCCAACTCTTTGCTTTGTATCTGATGACTTAGTCCCATCATTAACCGAAAAGGATCCCATTCCTTCACTTCCTATCCTTTTTGCAGTTCTTTCTGCTTATAATTACAACACAATCCATGTGTCTTTCTTCTCTGAGTTTCTTTGTTTCTCTAACTATCTGATTTTAATAGAAAAATACCTAGATCTGGACATGGAAACCTTGGGTTCCAATCTTGACTTTTGCTACTTTCTAGTATAGTAAAGTTTTGCAATTAATTTGATGACTTGATGCCTCAACTTTATCATCTATAAATTGAGAAAAATTATGTTTGTCTCACAGAAATGTTAGATGGCTCAAAGGTACTATGCTAGTGTTTTTCATTCTATCTTCCAAGATTTTTAATATGTGTTATAAGAATATGAAAGAAATAGGCATCCTGTGGTCATATAAGTGAGAAAGTCTGAGTTGGACAAAAATGTGCAAAATTCGGAAACCTTTAATATGCTACTATGTTTTATAATCACCAAAAAGAAGAATGATGACTGAGCAGTATAAAACACAATATTTTGGTGGCAGGCACTACTTATTGCCTACTGAGTGCCCCTTCCCATTTTCTTCATTGTTACAAGAATCCTTACTTTGTAGTATCAATGTGCCTGGCCCCTTTGCAGATAATCTATGACAGTTCAGGGCTTGGTGCTGTAATTCATAGGTCCTGCTTATGCAGGCTACACATAAGAGGTAATGTCTGAGTGAGGCCTTCTGGGATGAGGAGTAGCTTCCACAAGGCACACAAATGGAGGTAGAGAACTCCATGTAGAATTCTGGCATAAGCCTAACATAGATCAGCATGTCATGGCTTGTGTGTGAGAGGGGCCCCAGCTTACTCAGACTCTTTTCCCAGGTCTGAGTAATGGGGCTTTGTGAAAGTAAGGGTAAGTTAGAGGGAAATGACATAAATCATTAGCTTCCTATTCGTCAGTGACAGCATTATTTGCTCACAAGATCAGGCCCCATGACCTCCCTCTGTTATAATTGCGTGCTGTGTTTGGGGAAATGGGGCATTCCCCAGGCCGACCTCAAGGCACACCTTAATCCTCCTTGCCTAAATGACATAGGGAGCAGCTGGGAGGAGTAGCTTGCCAACAATGGTTGAAGCGTTCTTTGGCCTTGACTCTTCATCCTGGACACTCCCAGGCCTTGCCCCTGGGAGGTAGGTGAGTATCTCTGAGTGGAATCAGCCCTGAGAGCTCAAGCCTGATGTTGGCAGCAGTGGCAGCACTCCTTTGGCTGCCTTTGGTTCCTGAGCCTAGAAGTGATGGCCTTACAAAAAAATATAAACACAGTGACAGGTGGGAATAACAAGTGCATGTAAGAGACAAGAGCAAGATAAGGTCACAGAAAACTCATCCAAACTCATCCATGGGCTGCTGACACCTAGGGCAAGAATGAAAGATGAAATTGGACATGTTAGACTAACTAGAGAAGATTTGCTCTGCTTATGGGGGGTGGGTACATCCTTGAATTCTTACCAAAGCTGTTTTGTGGAATTTGTCCTAGATCACCCAGTTTTGGGTCAATTGTCCTATTCTGGGATCACCTCACATACTAGCACATGTTGTTAACACTTATTCTGTTTTCTGGTCACTCTAGTAGACTGTGGGCTTCTTTGACACAAGTGGACACTATGCCTCACTTTCCCCAATGTGTCCCCATAGAGGTGCCCAAAGAACAAAGGAATGTATTTATCTAAAGTACTTCAGCAACATCTAGGCTGGATTTCTTGTGTTCATTTTTATTGATTTTTATTATTATTCTAATATGTATGTATGATTGAAACAGAGATTGAAACAGAGATGGAGAGAAGAGATAATACTTTCTAATAGGGCATGGTCATGTTTTAGTCCCTTCTCCATTTCTTCATTCTGGTGAGATTTTGGGCACACATACTTAAGTACCCAGTATGTCTGTCATGTCACAGGGGACTGGACCTGAACCATGCAGTTAGCAATGTGTGATTAACCATCAAGTCACAGGGCTAGTCCCCTATGTTTAATATATTCACTGTTCCTGCCTTCTTTTACTATTCAAAATGACTACAAGTTTATTTTTAAATCTAGGACTAGCAGTTATGTTGCAAAGATTAGTTCCTTCAGTCAGATCAAGGACCATTGTATTATTTTACATCTGTCATTACCCACGTTAGAGAAAGCATAGTGAAATTGACAGAGGCATTTCATACACAAGATTGCATACTGGCGCTCACAAAAACATTAGGACAAGAAAAATCAGTTATTCCCAGT
Organism: Tupaia belangeri chinensis; assembly: GCF_000334495.1. Taxonomy (NCBI): domain Eukaryota; kingdom Metazoa; phylum Chordata; class Mammalia; order Scandentia; family Tupaiidae; genus Tupaia; species Tupaia belangeri. Next base: position 4,202,011 of record NW_006159776.1, on the reverse strand, counting down.
GTGTTAATGTCTTTGCTTTTTGCTGCTATTATGGGATACTGCAGACTGGGTAATTTTTAAAGAAATTTGTTTTTCACAGTTCTGGAGGATGGGAAGTCCAAGAGTGTGGTACCAGCATCTGGTGAGGGCCTTCTGCTGTATCAGCTCCTGAAAGAAGAAGAATGGGCAAGAGAGCAAGAGGAGGTGGACTCACTTGTATAACAAACCCAGTCAACATAGTGGCATTAATATGTTCATGAGGGCAGAGCCCCCATGACCTAATCACTTCTTATAGGTCTTTCTTCTCAGCATGGTTGCAATAAGGATTAACTTTCTGATATGGAACTTCCGGCACAGACCCTCTGTGTGCTGGAATCCCACAATCTACTAGGGTGACCGGGGAATAAATTGAAACCATACAGTAGACAAATCACCTAAGGCTTAGGGATAGCTGGGGCATTCACTGGAGAGCTGAGACTTGGCTCCTATGGCCTGGCCCAGTAGTATTTCTGCTCTCCTTTGCTGCCTCAACCAAGTCAGAGGTGGTTACTGCACATTTATTCATTTAATAATAAAGGTGACTAATTCTTAATTTTCTCTCTCTTGATCTTTAATATTCTTTAATAGGCAAATAAGCACTTTATAGAAATATACTAAAAGAAAAATTATTGCTATCCTTTAAACTAGAAAGGAAGTGATTATTATAATAATGGTGGTCATGTGGTCAGGTTCTCTTTCATGTCTTCAGCAGCATGTGATTCCTCTCTGTTCCTATGCCGTCATCCTGTGTTCTCCCCAAGTATTTATGCCTTCAGTAACACTTCTGACAGCCTTGCACTCTCAGCGGGGATATACATATGAAAACAAAAGTATTTCCTTTTAAAATTCAGACTATTAGAAAGAGGGAAATTGCCAACCATCTGGTAAACCCGACAAAGCTAAAACAGGTATAATATTGCAATTCTGGGATTTATCCCCCCCTTCTTTTAGCATTTTTCAAAGTTCTTATGTCATGCTTGTGCTTGTTACTGCACATTATTGCCTCTGAACATCCCAATCACACAATGAAACCAACCTGACCACCCAGTATGTTTTTTTTTTTTTTTTTGCCTGGGATTCAAGAGATGAAACAAGCCTTCTCTCAGAGCTTCTGACAATTTCTACTCAGTCTTTGGGGTGGTAGGTCTGGTAGCCCATAATAAACTGTTTTCCTATCACTTGCCTTCATCCTGACAGCTCTGATGAGAGGTTTCAAAGATGGCCTCTGTGCTACATTCTGGGTGAAACCAGAGTGAGTTCTGTCTCACAAGATCCATGGATGCTGCTTAAACATCCTTCTGTTTCCTCTTTGGGATGCTGGTAGGCTCTAAGCTAAAAGGACAATACCAGTTGAGGTCTTTGCTACTCTCAAGGCTGACTCCCCTTCAAGGGGAGGAGAAGGAAGTCCTTTGGGCCCAAACTGGAAGCCCAGTTTGGGAGCAATGAGACTCCATTCCCCTCAGTCTGCCTCCTGTGGATGGAAGGCCCCAGTCTCATAGCGCCCCCAGCCACTCCCCAGACCTCCCTGGTAGTTGAAACAATCCATCAACAGCCCTGCATAGAGTACTCTGGAACCCTCCCAGCAGCTTGGATCCCAAACCAGGTCCTTTTCTGATGTTGGCTTTCAGCGGAAGGAGCAGGAGAATAGCCCTGAGGCCCAAAGCAACCCAGGCAGGGGATCCTTGATAGATTTATGTTTGTATTTAATATTTATTCCATGAGTGAGAGACAGAAAAAGAGAAAGAGAACACTCCTAATAAGGTCTTGATGCCTTGATCTACCCTGCTTCAACCAGCCCTGGGTCATGAGCATGCATCCATGCATCCAGAGTATACAGGAAGACCACTGGATGTGAACCTGGGACTTTCCTATGTGAATCAACCTCATAGGCCATTGTATTTTACTGTTGCACCACCATCTGGTACCCAAACAAGGACTCTTTATCTCTTAGAACCCAGTGAGGATCCTTGTGATTGAGAAACCTTGCTGGCTGTCCAGCACAGCCACCATGTGGTGTCTGGCTTAGACGCTTCTGGAGATGGGGGAGCTCTGCTTGCCTCTCCCTTCTCACTCATTCCTCAGGAAGCAGCATGACTCTGAAAGTTTTAGGGAGAACTATGGCTCTGAGGCTAGAAGCTGGGTGCAGAGGCAAGAGCCAGTTTGTGCAAGAACCCTGCTAAGGGACCAACTTGGTGGAGTACAGAAAGGGCTTAGTATTTTGAACTAGATGGACTGAAGTATTCTAAGGAGGAGGTTCCCCTGTGCCACCACCACCAGCTTTATGTCCCTGTGCAAGTGACTTAGCAGTCAGAACTTCAGTTTCCTCATCTGTAAAATGGGAGAAAGTGATACCTGCTTTACAGGGTTGCTGTGAGGATTGCCTGAGCTAATATAAATAAAGTTCCTGGCATATAGCAGGTACCCAAATAAGGTTTCTCATTTTTCTCCTCACTGCTGGAAAAGAAGGAATCTCTTCTAACATCTCATCCTGATTGGAAAATAATAGGTTGCCCAGAGAGACCTGAAAGAGAGTATGAGCTTTTCCAGGGTCAAAATAAGCTACTTAACACTCGTTTCCCCACTCACTCATTCATTCATTCAACAAAGATGAACTGAGCACCTACTATGTGCTGAGCACTGCTGTGACTGAGAAGAATCAGATGTTGCTCCTTGCCTCAGCCAATACTGTCCCCTCAACATATTTTCTCCTGGGGTCAGAAAGAGCCATTTCCCTCTTTGGAGACCAGAGACCACCAAACAGAGTTATTAGTACAGTGATGCTTAGTACACTTATAACCAGAAAGGTCTGGAGTCTTCAGATGCTCAGGCTTTGCTCTATAGGGAGACAGAGATGAGTAGAAGCTGCTCCCCTGATGCCATTCCCTCCGCCAGCTCTCCCCAATTTCCCACACCCCTCTGCTCCCCCTACCCTTTATTTGATTATTATTTAATTTTTCCAGAGGGTGCATATGCTCATTGGAGAGAAACAGAGACAGAGAAGAAGAGGGAAAAAGCACTCTTCACACATGGAGAATTGTTATGCTGCAATTCATTCTTCATTCCTCCATCCTGTTGGGATTTTGGCTGCACACGCACCTAATGTGTTTCTCAAACTGCCGGGTCTGTGACTCAACTGTGCTGTCAACCATGTGGGATCCAGCTGCCTTAACCACCAGGCACAGGGCCAGCCCTCTTATTATTAATGGATGAGGAAACCCACAAAGGTTAGGTAATTAACTTTTAGCCTGGTTTGTAGTAAACCAGGATTACTGTCTAAGATTCCTAACTCAGTTTGTTAATCTTTTAGTGAACTCAGTATCTAGAAATTGAGAAAGGAATGAGATGCCTCCACACACAGAGTAAAAGAGTGTGTCTTGAATTTCATTTCTGCTTCCAACTAACACTCAGAACTCTTGTGATCAGTAATTCATTCCAACAGTTCTGATTCTTCTGAATGCGGTTCAACACATATTTAGAGTAGCAAGCGGATGGGGTCTGGGGTCTGGATTCTCCATAGGAAAAGCACTTCTTTAGAAGTTTTGCATGACTGAGCTGTGGCACAGGCTCCTCCTGGATGGTGCTTGGAATTCCAGATTACATTTGTTCAGTTCCACATCCCCTTCTCCTACCCCACCTCCCAAAGGGTAGAACAAGTGCAGGCTGGGGTTGTGAGATCCACATGTCAGATAAAAGGAAGACATCCCAGTGGCTCCCTGGAGGGTGTGCTGAGGAGGGCTTGCTCATGCACTGGAATTCCCATATAAAAACAAACAAAAAAATCTATCATCACATTGTTGTAGAATCTTTGCTTCTCAAAGATTGATTTCCTGGAGCCTGTCTTCTCCTGCTACAACACACATTATATCCATGAGTGAGAACTCCAGATGCCAAGAAGAGATACATAGATAAGCTCAGGACAAATCTTGGCATTCAAGGTGGCTCCCTAGAAGCTCACCTTAGCTGACCTTAGCAGTCTTACCCCATCATGCACTTTGTGTTCCTGCCAAAGTGAACTGCTAATCCTATCTGTGCCTCTGTGGCCTCCCTGTCTTTGCTTAAGCAGGTCTCTCTCCCTGAGATAATTCCATGGAATAACTGAACTCTTCATCACTACATGGCATGATCCTATCTGACCTTCAAAATGTAGCTCCTATGCTGCTTTCTGATACATTCCCTGATCTCTGGAAGTGATGCTCCATCTTCTGACCCCTCAGAGTCTTGTTCTGTTAGTCACTCAACAAATATTTACTGAGTATCCCCCATGAATCACATACTATACTAGATATTGGAGGCATATAAGCAAGTAAACAAAGATCTCTGACTTTGGAGAGTATACATATTAATATCTCTGTTAATTTATTGCTACTTCCAGACTGTTTTGTCTTCTTTCCAGACATGATGCCACTCAGATAGATGCCATGCATGGCACATTTAAGACCTTCATGTATGGCACCTTTTACATATGTCACCAATATCATCTTATTGCTTTTGGTATAAGGACATCAGTGCGAAGTATTCCTACTAGATCTTCTATGGCTTCAACTTCACTTTCCATATTTTCCTTCTTTTCATTCTCTTTTCCAGCTTGCTTTTTGAATCCTTTACTGATCATGCCATAGTGACATTGTACATGTTCTCTTTCTGCATGGAATGCATTCCTTTTTCTTTTTTCCACATTATTACCTTCAAATCTTAACTTAAGCATTAGTTCATGTAAGAGAACTGTGATTTCTCAACTACATGTATAAATAATTCCCTGTATTAAATTCTCTTTGTTTGAATACCTTCAGTGGTTTCTGTTTTCTGAGTGGACTCTAATTAATCAGTTCTGCATTTGGTAAGTTTACTTCTATGGACAGAGATTAAACTATGATTCTTCTTAATACTCTAGCTCTGGTATTTTAACTAGAGCTAACCTATATTTTGCAGAAAGGAAGAAATACAAGAGAAAGAAAGAAAGATTTTCCTAGACATCCTTCACCTTGCCTGGTGAGAATGGCCTCACAATGTACAATTCTTTGGCTCTTAGATCTGAGTTTATATGTTGCCTTCTGGATACCTATCTCAGACTCACCTCAATTTGAGGGATAGTTTGTATCCTTCAGTCTGCCTCCTAGAATCCCAGTTTGCATGACTTGCTGATTTCAGTAAACCCATAGATCTAAGAGAGAATGCTTCGATCACCCTAGCTCCTTAGGACACATCTAGCCTCCCATTAGAAGAGAAGAACAGATACTCAAACATTCAGTGTTGTTTCATGCCTCTATATCTCTCTATATACCTTAACATATGGTCCTTTTCTTCTTTCTCTTCCCAATGATCTATTTGTTCTTCAAGATTTAGATCAAGTTTCACATTTCTTGAAAATGTTCCTTGAGTTGGGCTGAAGATGGTTCTTAAGCGTTAGTTCCTGTAAGAACTTTGGAGGTTTGCAAGGTTCTCTGAACTTATACTATCAGTTTTCTGGTGATAGTTTTCTTGACTGTATTCCCCAGTAGGTTTTGTGCTTCCTAGAGGAACTGTGCCTCTGGTAGTCCTTTATTCTCAGTGTTGTTTGTGGAGGCTGACACTAAATAAGGGCTAACTAAACAGAGAAAAATGACTTAAACAGAGTTGAGAGTATATCTTGGGAAAAAGCTGAGGTCAAGAATGATCATTTCTATCTAGCTCACTCATTCAAGTATACCACTGGGTTCTACTATGTTGTTGAGTTTTTCTAATCTAGACCTTGTGAGGCATGTCAAGCTGATTATCTGGAAATTGCATTCTAGGGTAGTTGGGTTATATTAAACTTTTGATCAGAGTGTTTAATATTGAACTTTTATTTAACAAACAAAAAAATGAAAGTTATCTGTTAATGATAATGTATGTGGTAATATCTTTGAATTGACTGATATGCATTGTGCTCATGCTGTGTAAAACCATTTTGTACACTGTAAAGATGTACAATGATTAAATGTAATAAAAATGAAAAACATTGACCATTTAAACCTTGATGAAAACCTACCAAGTACAATTGTTTTTCAAACTAATTCATACAAAACTTCTTGCTCCAGGCAATAGTAGATCAACTAAACTAACCACATCTCAAGACCATTCAGTCTAAATAAATTTGAGTAAAATTCAGCTTGTCAGTTTTCCCAAGAGTTAGTTGTATCTTTTTTGTTGCTTTTGGAGAGCTGAATAAATTGCTGTTTTTCTTTTCTGTCAGAGTGCTGGATTTTGACAGGCCATTGTTTATGATTTGGCAGGTCTCATTGGTAATATACCTGTCATATGATTAATTACAATGATTTAAAATATAAACTTTCAGTGCATGGAAAGCAGTGATTGTTTTGTAAGTTTTCTCATTATATCCCATTAACATTATATCCAGGATAGAACAACTCTTAAAAAACAGTAGAGGGGCTGGATGGTGGGACAGAGGAAAAATGTGATGCTCTTTGAGGTTGACCCACATTGTGAGGTTCTGAGTCCACATCAAGGGACCTCCTGTGCATTCTGGGAACATGCACGCCCATGATTGAGGGCTGGCTGAGGTAGCAGAGTGGATTGCAGTTTCAAGACTTTATGGGGGGTATTGTTTCTCTGTCTGACTTTCACTCATAGAAGAAATAAATAAAAAAATGAACTTCAAACAAACAATCAATCAAACAAACAAGCTAGCAAACAAATAAACAACAGTGATATCTGTTCCAGGCTTTCTTCACAGCTAGTGTAGGTATTTTAAGTTTAGAAGCCCGCATGTGATTTAAGTGGGGTGCTACAGATACAGTGGAGCTGTGTAGGTCAGCCACACAGGTATTCCTGTGTGGGCATACCTAGAATTTGAATGTATTCAGAGAATTAGCCCTTCCATTAGGAACCCTGCGCTGAACAGAGGAGCCAGGGATGCTAGAGCATCTGTGGTGTTCAGGTGTCTGTCGTTCATTTCCAGGTTGCTATAATACAAGGAGTCTGGTCCTAGAGTCCCTACACCAGAGTCCAAACCCTTTTTCTGATCTGTGCTTACTCAAAGATTGATCACAGAAGAGGCATTTTTGATCTCTCTGTTGGCCAACAGCATTTGGCTGAGGACGCCTGTAGGAAGGCCTAGTTTTTAGTAGAAGTGAATTTAACATTTTTAATGTTCCTGGAGTGTGGTCCTATGTAATCCCGGGCAAGTTGCTTCAGTTCTCTGAGCCTTGGACTCATTTGTTAAAAGAAAGAGGCTAATATTTATCTTACAGGGAATAGAAGGAATAAATGAGCTAGTGTTTGTAATGCATTTGGCCATAATGGCACTCACTAATGGTCAGTACCTTTACAGTACTCCTTCAGCATTCGAAGTAGAAGATACTGATTTAGTAACCTTTTTTCTTTTCTTGCAACTCACAACATACACAAAAGTCATTAATGAAAGGGATAGGAGGGTTCCTCTGTGTCAGAATCAACATCTAGTATGTAAGTCTGGACAGGGGCTACATTCTGTTTCTCCAAAAGCTGATGTGTTTTGGTTAAGAGTTAGTCTTTTATATCGAATTTTATGGAAGAGTTCAAGGAAACTTTTTTGAAGTAATTAAAATTTTTTTTGTTATTGATATTGAATTTTGATTCCCTCCAAAAACCAAAATTAGAGATGTCATTGTATTCCTGTAAAGATTTTTGAAGATATTTCTTACACCTTCAGAAATCAGAGCCAAATCAGAGTACAGAGAATATCCCAGGTTGTTCCCCACCCCCCATGAAATTGTAAAGTAGATTTTTTTTAATAAGAGATATTTACCCAAGAGATAAATACCTGGCTCTTTGCAGTTGTTCCAACCCATGATGGCTTTGGTCATTCCTGAAAAATGTTTTCTTTTGGTACTCTCATTTTTTCCCAAAATTGTCATGCCCTTATCTCTAAAGGAGTTAAAAAATGCCAAATAACAATGTATATATCAAAACTAAAAAGAAGTACTGTAGACAAGTATCTTAACAATGAACATGTAACAGTTCTGATTTGACCACAGCATGTTTGTCATCAGTGTATATCAAAACTGGTAGACGAGTAAGCCATTCGTAACTTTAGCCTTCCTCTAGTCTTTCAACATAATGCTGTATTTATTCAGATATTGTTAGTGTGCAATTCCAATTAGTTTAATTTTGACAGAACTATAAACACAGTTGGATAAAATCTCTAAGCAAATAACATATTTTTGGTGACTCAAGGTCTGGGCATAAAGTATGAGGGATAAAACTTGAAATCTTGTTCTCTTTTTTTTTTTTTTTACTTTTTCTTTCTTCTTTTGTTCCTTTTCTCTTTCTCTTCCCTCCCTTCCCTCCTCCTCCTCCCTTCCTCTCTCTTTCTTTTTACTTCTTCTTTCTCCTTCTTCCCCCTTTCTTTCTCTCTTTTTCTTCTTTTTCTTTCCTTCTTTCTTTTCCTGTTCCCTTCCTTTATTTTTTCTTTTCTTTTCTCTTTCATTTTTGGATAGCTGGTTTCACAAAGCTGAAACACATTTCTAACAAAAGATGTATTGCCCACCTACTGATTGGTGGCACTGTTCTTCAGCTGTGATGATTTCATTAATGTCATATTGTCACAAAAACCATAAAGGATATGCAAATATGGATATTTCATATTTCATATTCTGTCAATGAGTGCTGGGCATGACTTTTTGTTGAATGGATTGTTCTGCATCTCTATAGGGACAGAAAATAACTTGTAGATTTTTGTCTGGTAGAGAGGTAAATAATCCCTTTTTGGTGGAAAAAATAGCCCCAAAGATGATTAATTATGGCCCTGTTGGACATTGACCAGTTTTATATCTAGCACAGAAATTACCTATGTATACATCTAGCTTCTCAAATGCTCTTTAGACTGGTCATTACATCTTAGTAGTTCCCTAATTAATTGCATTGGTCTTTGGCACATGTTTATCTAATATTTATTGGAGTCCTGAAACTATCCTTAAATGGTATATGTGAGGTTTTCTTTGTCTTTTTAAAGGAAAGTGTGTTTTGTGCTTATTCATATTGGTGGAATTAATACATTCAGTTGAATCCAGTGAGCTATAATGCAACATTGGCTGATATCAGGGAGCCAAGGTGAGCCGAGCTATCTAAAAGCCCTTTGTACATTGTCTGATACCTGGTATGGGCTAAAGAAACATCTTATTGTTGTTATTATTAGTAGTGGAAAGATAAATGTAAAGAGGACTCAAATCTGGTGGTGGAATCTGATTTAAGTCAATTGCTACTATCTGGGACTAGAGGATGGAGAGAGGAAGGAAATGCCATGGAAGCAAAGATAGGAAAGTCTAAATAAATTTCCTCTATGTTAAACTGCATAGCTACATACATTTAGGGGAAGACAAAGCCAAGAAATAGTTTTGACTGTAAAACCACAGGATTATGAAAATAAATGCAGAGATGCTTTGAAAATCTTTGGAAAGAAACTGGTATTGAAGATATGTTTGAGGTCAAAATAATCACAAAAATGTTAAAAATGAAGTACCCCTTTTAAAAAAAATTAGAGCAACCCTCATCAGATTTAACAAGCAGTCATAGATCTCTCATGAGAGATTTATGAAGATTCAGAGCTTCATAGTTTTTCCGAAGTTAGTTCTTATGTGAGGTTCATCTATATCAGAATTACCTTAAAATAGTGTTCAAAATACAAATTTCCAATCTCAGTCTGAGACTTACTGAGTCATGATCTTTAAGGGGTAGGTTTAGGAATATAGGAATGTGGGGGTGTATATGCGTGTATGTGTGTATGTGAGTGTGTGTGTGTGTGTGTGTGTGTGTGTGAACTTTAACATGTTTCCAGGAAATTTTGATGTGCCTTTGAGTCTGTTCATTATATAGGGGGAGAGATCTGAGGTCAGTATTAGACCAGGACCTTTGCTGATTTTGTAGTAGAAGGCTTCTCATCCTGGTGCCCCTTGGGTAGCACTGTGTCTTTCAGAACTGCACTATTATCCCAGGGACTCAAAGTTAGTAGGGTTGAACTTAACCCTTCTCACTTTTTAAAAAGTTATTTTGTGGGTTTTTTCTGTGCTCCAAGGAACTGTTCCACTCTGGGAAGTGAAAATCACCATCAGATACACACTTTCTGGATGGGAAGTTGACTCTGAAAAATTAAAAACCTTAAATCTGATCATATCCTTTAACTCTTTTATTCCATTTATTTTTCAATTTCATTTCACAAAAATCAACAACCAGAATTGTGCTCACTGATTGTTTTAAAAGTTATTATTGGCAGTGCTTTTTATAATTTTTTGAATATAGAAGCAAATTAGATATCCAATAATATGGGAATGATTCAATCTTAACTACCTTGCATCAGTAGAATGCAGTCATTGTAATGTCTCCAAACAACTTTTAATTATGTAGGAAAATAATTTATTGGGAGCTTATTTTGCTTTAGGCATTTGTCTGTATTTTTCAAATTTTTCATGATAAACATTTACTGATCTTATGATCATAGAAGTACCATAAATCTTACCATTTGCTTCTCCTTTTCTACAAAGAAATTAGCTAACTAAGTCTGGAGGGCTAACAAGGTGATAGTGAGTGACATTTGAATGAGACTAATTCTTTTAATTAATTTAGCATCCTCCATTTACTTCCTTTATAAGTCATCAGACATGTGTTAAAGGCAAACAGGAAAGATTTTCATTATTGTTTAATAGGTCTGGCCTCTGCCTGGCAAAAACTTCAGCAGTTCCAATTACTTTATTTATTTTAAAACCAGAGTTTGTTTTTCAGGAATGAATTCAAGTTGCCCTCCTAACCGTCTCTCTTTAGTCATCTTCTCCTAATCTATCTAATTCAATGATGCTTTAATTTCTTTTACCTGCATATAGCAATGCATAATATATGCAAGAGCCAGTGAACTCATTGACTATGTAGAATTGTTGCCATACCCAGATAATCTGCCCAGGCCTTTAATTCCCACGGACCGCACCTTCTCACATATGTGAAGAATTTATGTTTATGCCCCCTATACCACAAGGCAAATTAGAATTGGAGTTTATCCAGGAGGATTTAATGGAAAGAGACAAGGGAAAACCCACCAGAGTTGCAAGGGAATGATTATAAAATAGATCACAAAAACCTACCAGAATTGATGAAAGTGAGGATATGATGGAGGTAATGGAAAGTAGCATATTTTTGGATCCAGTGAATAGGATTTCTTAAATGGATCCTAGTATTATTGACATGTTGGAAGTATAAGCTGGTTAGAGAAGAGGAGAGAATCCAATCATGGGATGTTTAGAAGAGAAATTTAATTTCAGAGTTGGGGGGCAGTATAGGTTAGTAAGGTCTAAGATGTCACTAAGGATGACACTAAGTGATTGGAGCCATGGATTGTAATCTGGATGGATGATGAAGTCACCAAAAGAAGTAGTGAGAAAAGAGAAGTCTCCATATTCTAAACTTTTTATTGAACAAGCACACCAGCAGGTTTATTAAAAGACATGCATTAGATTGTATGGGGGGAGGGATCTGAGGTCAGCATTAGACCAGGACCTTTGCTGATTTTGTAGCAGAAGGCTTCTCATCCTGGTGCCCGTAATCTAATGCATGTCTTTTAATAAACCTGAGATTTTTTTTTTTTTAGTAGAGAGTAGGAAGAGAAATGTGTGAAACAGCAAAAAGGATCACGAGAACATCAATCACCCTGTGAGATAAAACATAGTTTATAATTCACCAAACTCTAGAGACTCAACTTGAAAGACTGGCAAGTTTTCTCCTAATTCACCAAACTCTAGAGACTCAACTTGAAAGACTGGCAAGTTTTCTCCTTCACTCTCACACAGTATTTTTAGTCTTCCCTAGCTCTGTCAGGACCTACCTGTGAGATCTACAGAAACTTAACACATAAAAAAATAAAGGATTAAAAAGTTGAAAAACTAACCCAAGCTCTTACAACTTAGTAAATATTAAAACCCAGTGTTACAGGCTTATAAAATCTGGAATTACTGCATTGCCTCCAACTAATTCTCATATGTTCTCTATCTGTTATTTTTAAGTGAATACTTTTCTCTTAATTCTAACAATGTCTATAAATATAGTGCTCAATTCAATATTTCCATTTCAACTCAAATGGAGCCTGAATAAGAATGACAGCAAGCAAATCAATCCTGTGCATCAGGAACCTGCACGTCTTCCTGTAAAAGAGAACGTGACTTTAAATTATATGACCTACGCTCTTATCCTGGGTCAGCCCCAGCATTATTTCCGTTGTAAACAATGGTCCAAACTCTCAGGGTTTGGAGGAAACACCTTTCCTGCATGGCTTGGTCATGTGATGATGGACAATTAGGATAACTGTGACTTCACTGCAATCATGAGTTAGGCAACCAGGAGGTCAAAAGTAGGGCATAGGCTGACCTGCCTAGCCAAGCCATTTTCCATAAGCTACACCTCTGTAGACAGTTGGGTCTTTCAAGTAAAATCTCTGCTATGTGTTCTGATGCTACCCAAGGAAGCAGAGATAAAAAGGCAGTTCATTTCGAGTAGAAAGGGCATGGATCTTGTTATCAAAAGATGTAGCTCAGATTCTTGACCCTGAAAGTTTTTGTCTGTGGGGCCCTAGGTAGACCAGCTTATCACTTTTAGCTTCAGAATTTTCATTAATAAAACATGGTTCAGATATCCCTTTTACTGGTTGACATATGAAGTGCCAATAGGCTCCACCAATATTACTTTATATAAAACATTTTTTTGTTGTTTTCTTTTGCCATAGGGCACATACCCTTGCCATAAAGAGACAGAGAGAGACCGCGAGAGGGAAAGTGAGAAAGCGCCCTCCAGGGAGGATGGCCCTGCCACAGTCCCTTCTGCTCTATTTACCTACTGGGATTTGGGGTATGCATGCACATATACCTGGCTAATTTTCAAGCCAACAGGCATGGGACTTGAACCACAATTGACCATGTGAGAGTCCAGCACCTTAACCACCACGCTACCTGCTAGCACAATGTATAAAACCCAGGGAGGATGGCCCTGCCACAGTCCCTTCTGCTCTATTTACCTACTGGGATTTGGGGTATGCATGCACATATACCTGGCTAATTTTCAAGCCAACAGGCATGGGACTTGAACCACAATTGACCATGTGAGAGTCCAGCACCTTAACCACCATGCTACCTGCTAGCACAATGTATAAAACATTTTTAAAAGAAACTTCTTAATACTTGTTTTAGAAGTGGCTTGATGCAGAAAGTATTTTAAATTACAATTTTCTTTTTGATGCAGTCTTTTTAACATATTAAAGCAAAGACTGATCTGACTAGTTCAATGAAGATATTTTTCCTCATATTTTATATGAGTCTGTGGGATTCTAGATGTTGAGTTCAGTTTTTTTTTTTTTTTTAACTAAGAAACCAAGTGTGCCATAGTGGCTGTAGATCTTCCAGGGGGCAGGGCATGGACGGCAGTGGCACAAGGCCTGCTCCCACCTAGGCCTCCGCTGACGGGTGTGCTTGTAGCTTAGCTTAGCTCTTAGAAAAGTGTTATAGGTACCTTTTTTTTTTTTTTTTTTTTTTTTAACTAAGAAAAACAATGCTGCACCTGATGTGGTTTTGTATATCTTAACATAGCAGGCAACAACAGGCTTTTAGTAAGTTAGTGTTCTTAAGAAATCAGAAAATTACTAAACATTGTTTTCTTACTATTATTCATACCAACAATAACAACCCCTTACAAAGGGTACAAAGGATTTCCCGGGTTATTATCTTAGAACTAAATCCTTAACACTCCTGTGAAGTATGAAGATTAGTGTTTTCTATTGACCTTAATCTTGACCTCATATTTGAGAATATCAGCCCCTAATTAAAATGTATTTATTCTTTGACAAATCTATTTTAAAATTCAATTCTTAGCCTGTTTTGTAGACCAAATGTTTCACATTCATTATCTTCATTACAATTCTCTACTTCTCTCTGCCAATTTTTAACTTGTACTCTGCACATATATCTATAAATCTCATCTGTCAACTTAGAATAATAGTGTTTATGCTGCCTGCAGTGGGTGATGTGTTTGTATGTAGAACTAACAAGTGCCCTTTCATCTTCTGCAATGCCAGGGAGCAACTCTCAAAATAACAGTATCACTGGGCCTGTGAGACCCAAAGGCAAGTCCTTGTGTTGTAAAAGGAGAAATGTAAATTAAAAAAAAAAAAAAAAACAAAAAAAAAAAACAGAAGAAGAAGAAAAAAGAAAACAAACTGGAGTTCACCTGACCAAGCAGTGCTCCATCCTGTTATTATTTTCAGAGTGCTGGTGTCCTTTTAAATGTGCTGCTTCAGTACTGCTGTGCCCATCAAAATTCTTGCCTCTACTGTAGGATTTATCAGTATAATTCCATATCCTAGAGACTGGCTTTTGGCCATTGTTGGTGACAGATGTTGAGGGGATGCAAAAGAGCCTACAGATTACCTGTGTGTATATCTATGGGGGAGAGGTTGTCTTATGAGGAGAATACCAGAATAATGATATTTGCAATTTTAGATAATCAGTTTTACAGAGTCTCAGTGTTGGAGGGAAAGTTCAAATTCCATGAAGACTAACCAACCAGGACTGGCCCTGTACCTACTGGTTAAGGGAGCCAGATCCCACATGGCTGGACTTTAGTTTGAACCCTACCTAGCCTTGGTGTCTTGAAAAACATGATGGACATGTGTATGTACATACCTAAAATTTCTGCAGGATAGAGAAATGAGGAAAAGAGATTGTGCTATAGCTTGACCACATGCCATGGAGGGTGCTTTTCTCTGTCTGTCAGTCTCTGGCAAGCACACTTGCCCTCTCACAATTAAAGAAAACACTAGTCGGGACCAGCAGTTAGCGTAATGGCTATGTTGCTGGACTCCCACGTAGTCGACTGTGGTTCACGTCCCAGACTTGGTGGCTTAAAACTCATGCTGGGCACGTGTGCATGTGTGCCCAAGATCCCGAGAGGAGAACGGAGGAGAAGGGATTGCGGCGTGGCCATCCCCCCTGGGGGATGATTTCTCGTTTTCTGTCTCTCTGTCTCTTTCTGTTTGTCTGGCGAGTGCACGCGCCCTATAGCAAAAACCTCTTAAAAAATACTAATCAATAATTTATTTTAGCCTTAAAATATTATGCAAATCATATATATTCATTTTTTGTTTGTTTGTTTATAGATTTTTGCTATAGGGTATGTGCACTCACTGGAGGGACAGAGAGAAACAGAGAGACAGAAAGAGAGAAACCCTACCCCCCGGGAGGAGGTGTTGTCTATGCCACAATCCCTTCTCCAATCTCCTCTCAGGATTTTGGGCATGCACATACACATGCTCAGTTTGAGTTTTAAGCCACTGGGTCTGAGACTTGAACCATAGTTGGCCTTGGGGAAGTCCTGCACCAAATTCAGTAATAGGAAATCACCCCCCGGGGGATGGCCACACCTCAATCCCTTCTCCTCCATTCTTCTCTTGGAATCTTGGCATGTATGCACATGCGCCCAGTGTGAGTTTAAGCCTCCGGGTCCGGGACTCGAACCACAGTTGATTACGTGGGAGTCCAGTAACATGGCCATTATGCCAACTGCTGCTCCCCCTATATTTATTTTTGAAAGTTAGAAATTATATTGGGTTGTTGGAAAAGTCATCGTGTATTTTTGCATAGAAAAACATATAAAAATATAATGAATTTTCCAATAACCCAATATATAAGCAAAATGAAAACAGCAACAAAAAGGATCATTTCACTGCTCAGAGATAAGTATAGTTAGTAATTAGGTCTGTTTGCAGTCCAGAATCTTTTTAAAATATTTCTTCTTTAATTTATTTCTTCTATGAGTCAGAGATACAGAGAGAGAGAGATGCAGAAGGGAAAGACAGCACCCCAAGTAAGGCCTTGAACTATGATTCACCTCCAGCTTCAGCCAGCCCTGGTCATGAGCTTGCTGGTATATTCAGTGAAGTCTCTGGATGAGAATTTGGGACCTTCCCATGTAGGTCAGCTTAGCAGAGTGTTGTGTTTTCACATTGTCTATTGTCCAATGTCCAGCTCCTGTCCAGAGTCTTTTGTACAAATGGGATCATACTATACTATGCTGATTTATTTTTACAATACTACGAACATTTTCTCATATAAATGAATACAGATTTACATCATGATTTTTATAATTTTCTCTTGTGTGGGTTTACTATACTTTTTGTAACTCATCATCTATGTTGCATTTTAGTTTATCTCTGATTCTCACTATTATGAATAATGTTAAATGAACATCTTTGTGCATGCATCTTTTTACAATCAACTAATATCTGAAAACCTCACTATTGGCAAACAACAGCCCAATGATATTACCCAACCTACAGTGGTCCTCACTAGGGTTCATTGTTTTAGGAAAGAGACACTTCAACAAATCTATATGACATGGGAGTCTTTAGCATAATCTCTGTCAAAATTTGTTCCCATGACTCTTTGGGTCTTTTTATATTCTCTAAAGTCACCACTATGTGCCTCTGGGCATGGCTTTCCCTATTAGGCTGCTGTCGTTCAATCCTGTCATGCAGGATAACTTATAATGTTATACAGTGTCAGAAATCTTCCACCAGTCTCTAATTAACTGCACATTATCATTTCCCAACCAAATATTTTATTGCTTGATCAGTGGTTATATCCATGAAAGTGAAAGTGAAAAGCAATAATAATAAAATCCTAAATTAAAAAACATAGACTTTACTATGTAAGAAAAGGACACCATGACATTTGTAGGTAAAAGCTTATGGGAGACTTCAGGTAGGGAGTTCACAAATTAAAGAATTAGAGGGCAAAGATTTTTTTTTTTTTTTTTTTTTTGGTATAGGGTGAGTGTACTTGCCAGAGACAGAGAGAGAGAGAAAGTGAGAAATCACCCGTCAGTGTGGATGGCCAGGCCACCCACTTCTCCTCCATTCTCCTCAAAATTTTGGGCATACTTGCACATATGCCTGCTCTGTTTTTCAAGCCACCAGGTCCAGGACTCGATCTGCACAGTTGGTCATGTGGGATCCAGCTGCCTTTACTTTCATGCCATCTGCAGGCCCCTAGAAGACAAAGATTAAGTGAGTGACAAAAACTATAAGGAGTCTCTGTAGGTGGGCTAGCTGGTAAGATTGTGGTATAGGTTAAGGTTCTGGGCACTGACAGGAATGTGGTCAGGACACTATAACGCTCTGTATTTTCTATATCTAAGTTCGCCCTTGCCAATTTCCAACTTACAGTAGTAGGTCTGAGCAGGTGACTTCTGGGGCAAAAGGGTGTTTTTGGTTGATCCAGGCAGTAGAGCATGGAGAGGAGAGTAGGAACTTCATCAATCAGCATGTAGCCCAGGCAAGCCAAATACACAGTCTGGCCCTCCTGATTACCGATTAACCTTTACGGTCAGATTTTTCCATCCATTTCTTTAAAAGAGTTTCAAAATGTGGTAAAATTTGCAATTTAGTATCCCAAAACCAAGAAAATTCTTTTTCTTTCTTTCTTTCTTTTCTTTTTTTTTTCTTTCTTTTTTTTTTTTTTTAGATATTTTTGTTAAAGAGCATGTGCACTTACCAGACAGACAGAGCAACAGAAAGCGTGAGATCACCCCCGGGGGGATAGCCACGCCACAATCTCTTCTCTTCCATTCTCCTCCCCGGGTTTTGGGTACACATGCACATGCACCCAGTGTGAGTTTTAAGCTGTTGTATTTGGGACCCAAACCATGATTGACTATGTGAGAGTGCAGCGACATAATCATTACACCATCTGCTGGTCACCAAACAAAAATTTTCTAGAAAATTTAGCATTAGTGTTAGGCTTTACATGCTACTCAGAATGTCTCTACAAGTAACTTTCTGAGTTGGGAAATGTTCTTGGATCTTCTCTTATGCTGAGATAACTTCTGCAGTTTTAGTTTTAGTTAAGATTGTATTTCAAGCATCATACGTAAACGTGTAATTCTCTATGCACTGGCTTTGACAGAGGTGGAGAGGCTACTGGCATTCTGAAGAGGTGAGTATTGGGGTTTGAGGTGGTGAAGAAGAGAAATGCAGAAGTAAGGCAAGTGATATAGGGAAGGGAAGTGTTCCTGACTGGAATCCTTGGTCAGATGCTTTTCATCTTATCGTGGACTAATTCAAACAAAAGGTGGAATTCAGTGAATCTGCCATTAGTTATCATGCACAGGTGGCCCAATTTCCTTGTTACCTGAAGATTTCATGTTACAGGCCACATATAGGAAGCCAATGAGTCAAACTCAATCAAACGCAATAGCTAGAATGAGAGACTCAAAATTCAAAATGGCGAGACCTAGTGCTCTCAGCTCTGGGTTCAACCTTCATTTTACAAAAGGGAAATCTGAGACCAAGAGGGGTGATGGAATGTCTCCAAGGCCACTCTGTAAAGTAAGAGCAGAACGGAGAGCAGGACTCAGCTCTCCTTTCCAGGTTAATGTCCCTACCAAAATAACATCTTTAGGAACAATGTAAAATGCAGCACTTCAGGCTAACGGTAACCAGTGTCCTCTAAAAATTATCTCAGACAAGAAACTACTGATATAAATACATGGAAAATATATGGTACATTGAAATTCATTACTCTAAAACTCTGCACATTTTTTTTAGTTTTGCCACTTATATTTACAGTTTCATTACTGGTCTGGCAGGCAGAAAGATGTATGGATGTTTTGATAGGTTGTTACATACCCCTCTCCTCTCCCTCTTGAAGAGAATTTTCTGCTATTCCTTTGTGGAATGTTTTTTTGTCATTTATTACACAAAGCAGGTACAAAAATTACAGAATCACAAGTAAACCTCCTTGGTCCCATAAACATCTGAACAGCAGATCTTTACATTTCTGAGACTGTGCTTTACCTGGGAATTTTGATGCTAAGTTTGTTATACCATGGAAAGTTTCTTATGATACTTATTTAGGGCTGTGGAAACTGAGGCTCAGGAAAGGAATTCATGTGTTCTGAGCATTTGTGCAGATTATCTGCAAGTCACATTTCAGAGAGGTGGCACGAGACCACTGGCGCTCCACTCACCTCCTCCTGTTCTCATTTGGAGCCCCCATTTTGGGCCTCTCCCCAAACACATGTAGTTTTCTTCTCACTTCCTTTCACTTTAGCAAACCTAATCATTTCAACTCCCCAAGCTTTCAACATTAGACGTCTAGATGAACTGAAAGCTCAAGTCATGGCCCAGCCCAAAATCCTTCATTTCATATTTTCATAAATATACGGAATTAGGGCTGAGGCATTCTGTGGTTGGTAACAGTTAGTTTTCTTGGTTATTTGTACTTACTCTCCTTAGTATTTCAGCTAAATTTCTCTCCAATTTTATTATTCTGTCATTTAACAACTGAAACCATGATCTAATTAGTTTTTTTATTTTTGGAGAGTTTTTTGCTATAGGGTGTGTGCCAGAAAGACAGAGAGACAGAGAGACAGAAAGCAAGGAATTACCCCCCAGGAGGGATGGCCACACCACAATCCCTTCTCCTCCATTCTCCTCTTGGGATCTTGGGCATGCACACACACGTGCCTAGTGTGAGTTTAAGCCACCGGGTCTGGGACTCAAACCACGACTGACAACATGGGAGTCCAGAGACATAGCCATTACACCAACTGTTGGTCCCTCTAAGACATTGGAAAACAATCATGTTTTCCCTTCTCCTGTGGTGGGTTCAGTGAGTAAGTGAGAGGACTGTGGAGAGAATGGTGGTATTCAACAAACCTAACTTTCTCCCTTTCCTTGATTAAAATCTGCCAGTTCAGGTTATGGAGTTAATACAACCTTGTGCCAAGACTTTTTGAGCCACATAGATGCCTTTTGTGACACTGACTAAGTTTAGTCTCCTCTTTGGGCTTTTATGTCTTCATCTATAATACTAGGGTGTTATACTTGCTGGTTTGAAATGTTCTACCGGCATTTTTCTTTCTGTTTTTCCAATTAACATAAAGTTGATGTCCAGGACTTTTGGTCAAGGAACTTTTAGTGGTATTTGATGGTCTCGTTTGAGATTTAAGGATATGAGACCTAGACAGATCTGGCCAAAATGATCTCCGTTTGGGAAAATCTCTGTATAGTGTCCAGGTTTCTCATACACTGTCCAGGCAAAAGCCTCTCAGCTCCAAGTCCCTGAAGACATTCTGTCAAGTATTGTAGGCTCTTGTTCTGTTCAGTGTCATGATTTGACACACTGGAAATACAGATACTTTTAGTGTATCACAAAACCCTTAGCTAACTATCAGCAGGTAAAATTTCAGACCTTTTATCTGGTTGTTTCTAAAATAAAATAAAATAAAATAAAATAATAAAATAACACAAAATAAAAAGTGCCTTCTAGCTTTCTAGATGATGAACTCTGTGAAGAAAATTTCATATCCTCATTTTGCAGACAATAGTGGTGAGTTTCAAAGAATAAGTAAGTGAGAGGACTGTGGAGAGAACAGAGGTACTCAGTAGGCCTGACCGTATCTCTCTTTCTCTGATTAAAATCTGCCAATTAGGGTTAAGTTTAAGGAGTTAATACAACACTGTGCTGAGACTTTTAATTTAAGTTTTTTTTTGTTTGTTTGTTTTGTTTGTTTGTTTTTTTACTTTAAGGTAACATGTGCTCGCCAGAGAAAGAGTGAGATAGAGACAAAAACAGTGAGAGGGAAAGTGAGAACTCACCCACTCACCCCCTGGGAGAATGGCCACACTGCAATCCCTTCTCTTCCCAGGATCTTGGGCATGCACGCACATGTGGCCAGCTGATTTTTAAGTTGCTGGCCTGAGACTTGAACCAGGAAGTCATCTATGTTGAAGTCCAGCAATATAACCACCACACGATCTGCTGGCCCCACGCCAAGACTTTTTGAGCTGTATTAGGTGCCTTCTGCCATACTAGAGTCAGAGACAGAATTCTAATTCAGTTTTGATTTACCTGAAAAGTATCATTGCCTTAGCTCCATTTGGGGGAAGTCAGTTGACTTCAAGTGCCATTGGGAAATTTGGCCATTGTCCCTTGGAATAACATCCAAATTTCATAGCATAACTTTCAAGCTCTCCAAAATTTCATATGACCTATTAGCCTTAACCCCCCCCACCTCCCCAGAGAGGATTTTGCTATAGGGTGCATCTACTTGCCAGAAAGAGAGAGAGAAACAGAAAGAGAGAAATCAACTCCCAGGGAGGATGGCCACACCACAGTCCCTTCTCCTCCATTCTTCTCTCAGGATCTTGGGCATGCATGCACATGCGCCTGGCATTAGTTTAAGCTACTGGGCCCAAGACTCAAACCGCAGTTGACTACTTGGGAGTCCAGTGACATACCCATTACTCTAACTATTACTCCAACTGCTGGTCCCAGCTTTATCCGTGTTTAAGCCTGGCTGGCTCATGGTTCTAAATCTTCCTTAATGGTTCCTGATCTGCTGTGGTTTACTTCAGTATTCAGCTCAGTGTCTATGGTTATCCTACCCTAGCATTTCAGACTAAGTGTTAGTACCTGGAATCCCCAGTTGACACTCTTATCTTTGTCTTGAAGGCTTTGCCTGGAATTTCTTTCGTGTTCTTCAGCTTCTTTTCCAGAGAAAGTTATTCACTTTTTATTTTGTTTTATTTTATCTTATTATTATCATAATCTTGTTTATATAACCATTGTATTATACTGTATTATCATTGAATCTGCTATAACTTTACAGTGTATTACATTTATTTTTCCAGAAGGAATACCGTGCATATCAGTCAATACAAAGACATCATCATCATCAAATAGCTTTTCATTATTTTTTCCAGATTATTATTATATTCCAATTATTTTTTAAACATTCAATCACTATTTATAATTTTGCTTGTAAAAAGACTTTATCCAGCATGAAATGCTTCTCAGACCAGTCCAGTTGATAATACTATACACATCATCATCAACAAGTAATAAACCATTTCTGTGTTCTACTAATGTCATGCCTCTATTTGTTCTCTTGCCATCCTTCTCCATACTCTTCTCTTCTCCTACTCCATTCCACAGTGTCTTCATCATTACTATTTTCACTGCTTTTATGCCCTCCAATATTTTGAGCTCTACCATGAAGTGTGGATAGTCAGTATATATTAAGTGGATACATACAATATCTTTCTTTCATGTTCTGGCTTGCTTCACTTAGCAATAGATCCTCCATATCCGTCTCCTCTTTTTTTCAAATGCAAAGGTCTTTTTTTTTTTTTTTTTTTTTTTTTATGGAAAGTTATTCCCTTTTTCTGTTCTAGGAGTTTACTCCCTAGCTCCAGTTGCTTCTTTGGCCCTCTGGTTGCTCTTCAAGGTCATCCGTAAGGGTGGGTTAGAGTAGGAATTCAGGGCAACTTTCATAGATCTCCTCTGTGCCAGGTTTTGGGCTAAGCTGGGGATATAGGGTACATAAGACATCCTCCTACACTAAAGGAGCCCCAAGCCTGTTAAGGAACATAAAAATGGCAATATGTTAGGAGTGCTGCAAGAGAAACCTGTATGGAGTGAGTGAGGGACATAGAGAAGGGACAAGTCAATTGTGCTAGGACTGAGAGATGGTTAGAGAAGCTTTCAGAGGTAAGATGCTGAGTTTCAGGAATGTCATACGTGAAGAAAGAATGTCACATGTGAAGAGAGAATGCCTGCTACAGAATCAGTTACCTCCCTGAGACCAGGGAAATAGATCCTCTGGAAAGGAGGGGCCTGTGGTTGGTTAATTATGCCTTTGCAGACAAAGCAATGTGAGAAAAACACTGGAGCCTCTTGGGTGGAAATCTTTGACATTTGGAACCCAGAGCACTCCATGGCCATCCAGCCTGGCCCAGAGTCTAATTTAGTCTTCTTCAGAGAGGGGAAATTCCCAACAGCAGCTACAGTGGAAATGCTAAATGTAGAAGGCCAGCAGAATAGACCATTGTTTTATCTGGCTGAAATGAGGGGGAATGACTCTCAATCTGACCTTTCTTCCATGTGGGGTTGCCTGTTAGGCTTGGAAAACTTGGCCTAGAAACAAAGTACCAAGTAAAAGGATGGGTCTAGAGTATCAGATGATAGTAGTTTTCCCAAGACCATTCTTCCTCCTGTGTGTGAGCTGAAAGTCATGGTCAGGTGTACAACCCAGGGCAGTGGTGTGCAGGAAGGTTTGGGTGTGTAGTGCTGGTGTCCCAGTCAGCGAGCTACAGAGATGGGACAGGACCATACGACAGGAGAAAAACAGCAGAGAGGAGAGGGACAGGGCTGGTATGCTGATCCTGTCCTCCACCAGATACAGAGAGTGTTCAATGCCTGACTTGCTGAGAGGGATGTTTCACTGGGCACATTTTTCCGTAGTGACGCTGGAGGCAGTGCTTGGTATCCTTGCAGGAGGTGGGGTGGTGAGAGGAATGGAAAAGAACAATGTTTTCCAGCAGGATCATTACATTATGGAAACCCTGACACTGATTTGCCAATGTCTCTTTTCTCTTGGGAAGCGTTAGGGAGGTTATTGACTCCTGACTACCTGGAGCTTTTACATTGGCTGCCATGGTGTTTGTGATTCAGAGTTGACACAAACAATCTACCTTCAATTAAATGCATGCAAGTTAACCTTAGGATTAAACCTTGAATGAAAAAAAAAAAACAAACTACAGCATACACACAATATGACTACTAATTTAAAGTTCAAAACCAAATATAATTGTGTGTGCCTGTATGTGTGTATGTGTGTGTAGTTTAAGGATACAAACATACATGTGCAGTTCTAAAGTTAAGCAAATACATGATAAATGTAAAACTTAAGAGTGATTACTAATCTTGACGGGGAGAGGAGGTTTGATATGGGGTGGGGCATCCATGCAAGATTTCAAGGAAATGATAATATTTTCTTTTTAAAAATGGGCAGGGCCAGCAGGTGGTGCAGAGGTTAAGGCAGCTGGATCTTACATGGCCAGCTGGGCAGTTTGAGTCCCAGAGTCAGTGACTTGAAAATCATGCCAGGTGCATGTACATGTGTTCCTAAAATCCAGAGAAGAGACATGACTAGAAGGGACTGTGGTTTGGCCATCCCCCTAGGGAATGATTTCTCATTTTCTCTCTCTCTCTCTCTCTTTCTGACCCTCTCCAGTACATGCACGTGCCCTATAACAAACTACTAAATAAATAAATAAATAAAGGCAATGAGAACCAAGATGGTCATTGTATGTTAGTTTTAAAAAATATGTTATATCTATCTATATCTATATATAATATTATTAATATCTACCATATTTAGTATAACAATTAAACCGGATTCCTCTCTCCTTCCCTCTTCCCTCCTCCTTCCCTTCCTTCCTTCCTTCCTTCCTTCCTTCCTTCCTTCCTTCCTTCCTTCTTTCTTCCTTTCTTTGAAACTCATTTATTCCGTGAATGAGAGTCAGAGAAAGAGAAAGACATGACTAGAGTTACAGCATCTCCAACAGGGTCCTGACACTGGGATCTACCCCCAGTGAATTCAGGGAGGTCTCTAGCTGGTAACCTTCCCATATGGGTCTGCTTTGCAGAGCTACGTACTTTACTGCTGCCACCAATTGGCTCCTAGACTGGAGTCTTCTAACTAATGGGTAGGATGCGTGTGGGGGTACAGAGGTAAGGGTGAGAGTGTGTATGACCATACATTTGGTTGGTTGTCTGTTTCTTATGAGTCAGCATGACCCTGACTTTCCTTACATCAACAACTGATTTATGGGAACCAGCAGCTAGCGTAATGGTTATGTTGCTGGACTCCCATGTAGTCGACCGCGGTTCGCGTCCTGGACCCAGTGGCTTAAAACTCACGCCGGGCGCGAGTGTGTGAGCGCCCAAGATCCCGAGAGGAGAATGGAGGAGAAGGGATTGCGGCATGACCATCCCCCCTGGTGGATGATTTCTCGCTTTCTGTCTCTATGTCTCTGTCTGTCTGGTGAGCGCAGCCCTATAGCAAAAACCACTCCAAAAAAAAGAAAAACCAACAACAACAACAACAAAAAAACTGATTTATGTATTGAATACAAAACTGAGTATACAGACTGGCCCCAGGAGCCCCTGTTGAGTTGAAAGTTAATTTCTCTTTCTGACAAGGGAAATGTGAAAGAAATAATGTAAGATGAAAAGAAAAAAACAAAACCCAAAAAGAAAACAAGATACAAAACCATGCATATCATAGTTTAATTCTGATACTATTTAGTTACTTAAAAAACTCGATATGCATAGGCTAAAAAAGCTAGGAAAGTACATTTAAAGGGAGTTATCTCTTGGGTGATTTGTTTTTAGGAAAGAAGAAACGTTTACATGCAGTTGGCTTGCTGGTTTTCTTCATTTCCCACCATTTTAAATATGGTTGGTCCATCCTCTGCCATTCTGTGCTTTCCTGTGACAATGTCACTTTCCTCCTTTAGAGTTTTAATTGACTATGAAAGACTCTCTGCATTCCAAAAGTAATGAAAATGTACTTTGGTCCCTGGCATATTTTGATGAACCAAGGAACCAGGAGACTAATCGAGGAGTTAGGAAAATCACTACAGCAGGAAACACATGATGGAATGAGATCTGCAGGTGGCCAGAGAGTGCCGTGGAAAGTCCAGCATGTGTAATCCCAGCAAGCATAACCCAGCTTAATAGCAACTCATTTCCACCTCTCCTGTCTTTCTTTTTCAGTCTACTCCACTGTCCCCAGTCTGGTTTTCTGGGAAGCGGACTGACATTCAGATTAGTGTATTGAAGATTATTAGGAAGTGTTCTTGGGATCACTATCTGGAGAAGAGAAGAGGAGAATCAGAAGTATGAGTGGAGCAGAGGGAGAACTCAGGCTGAGTAGCAGTCTCAGTGGAAGCCTCAGCCAACCCTACAGGGAATCGAGAAGATGACATGATAACTTGTCTGAAGTTCTGGGATGGGGTGATAGGTTAGGCCTTTATAGCCTATGTACATCAATCAGACAATTAGATAGGGGAATGACCTTGGTCTAGCGAGATATTTCTTCAACTGAGGCCATCTCCCAAGAAGGCTGACAACATTCTCAACGACTTCATCTCAAGTCTTTCATTTTCAGAGTGGAATCCAGGTGTTAAATTACGCCATTCACAGTACCTTCATGTTGCCACCAGAATATTTTTTATTAAAACATAAGTTTAATGGTATAATATCATTTGCTGCTGAAAATCCTTTAATGGTTCTCCATTGCCCTAAGGAAAAGGATCAAACTCTTACCTTGGCATCAAATGTTTTTTGCAATCTGGTCCCAACTGTTATTTATTTTTTCAGACCCTATTCCCCACCTTTGTTTATATCCCAGTAAAAGTACACCATCATATTCCAGCTACAACAAATATTCTAAATGCTGAACATACATATGTATATACCCATTTGCTCAGTCTGGAGTATCTTTCCTCATAATATTGTTCAGTCTTCAAAACCAACCTCAAATGTCTCTTTGTTGCAATGTCTTCCCTAAATTTTCTGGGCAGAGTCTTTTCTTTCTATGGATTTTTACCCTATGTTTTTGCCTCTTCTTTCCTTACTTTTCCCTCTTCTTCCTTGTTTCTTTACTCCCCTTTCCTCATTTCTCTGACATTTTTGTTTTGTTTTGTTTTTAAGTATGGTTCACAGCATAAGCTAGGGGCCATGGATTCGCTTATGTTCCTTTTAGTAAGGGAAATCCATGTTTGGTGTGTAGATTAGTTAACACTGTACTCACAAAACTTGTCATGCATGCAGATATTTATCATATCATTTATCCTGACATGTTCGAATTGACTAAGAATAGCTGGCACATTAACATCAGTAGCACAGGGCTTCTTAAGAAGGTAAGTTATATGCCTTTCTTAGAGTACTATCAGAGTGCTATAGTAGGTATGAGGGTAAGGGCAGATATCTAAGAGGATTTCATGAGTGCCCAGTGGCCACTTCTTATACTTAATATTTTTCTGTCTCAGTAATGTACATCAGGGAAACGGAGCAGGCAGAGATTGCCAATCACCTGCTCCCGTATGCCTTTGATCACTCAGAACTCAAAAAATTTAGGAAGAAATGTTTAATCTATTAGATGACCATAAACTATCACAGAGGCACAAGAAATATAAGAAACCAAGAAAATATCTCTCTCTCAAGGGAAAAGATCAATTCCTCATCATCCACAAACAATACAATGCAACTCATGGAAATGTCAGATAAACAATTCAGAATATCTATAGTGACAAAACTAAATGAGATGCAAGAGAAGAGACAATGAGCTCTAGGACATGAAGAAGTTCTTCCATGATTTGAAAGAAGAAATAGACATCACAAAAAATAATCAAACAGAATTGTTAGAGATGAAAACTATGATACAGAAAATCAAAACTTCCCTCAAAAGTATTAAAAGCAGATTAGATCATGCAGAAGATTGAATCTTGGATGTAGAAGACAAAACCTCTGACCTAAAAAAATTACCAAAAAGACTGAGACAGTAACCGAGGAAAATGATAACAATATATAAGAATACTAGATACCATTAAGTGCCCAAACATCTGGATAATTGGTATCCCAGAGTTGAAAAAATTGATAAGGATGTCAATAATCTATTCCATGAAATCCTGGAAGAAAATGTTCTAAACCTAGAGAGACATTCAAATACCCAGATCCAAGAAATACAAAGGACACCAAATAGAATCAACCCAAGAAGATCTTCTCAAGGCACATCATAGCCAGACTGGCCAAAACCACAGACAAAGATAAGATACTAAAATTGGCAAGAGAGAAACGTCAAGTTACTTTCAAAGGATATCCCATCAGGCTAATATCAGACCTTTCATCAGAAAAAATGCAGGCAAGGAAAGAATGGGAAAATATATTCAAAATGTTAAATAAAAAACAATTTCAACAGAGATTACTATACCTGGCAAGATTATCCTTCATGTGGGAAGAAAAGATAAAAACATTCTCAGATAAACAAAATCTGAAAGAATTTATCAACTCCAGACCAGCTCTTCAAGACGTTCTGAAGGGAGTGCTATACCAAGAAAACTAAAGTCAGACACACAGAAAATAAGAGGACAAGAAACAACCAAGAAAATGGCCAACTTAATGACAGGGACAAGTATATAAATATTGATAATAACATTGAATGTTAATAGATTAAATTCTCCAATCAAGAGACACAGATTGGCTGAGTGGATAAAAACAAAACAAAACAAAACAAAAAAACAGAAACCCTCTGTTGTTGCCTACAAGAAATGCGTCTCATGGATAAAGACATACATAGGCCATTTTGTTCTTCCATACATGGAGCATACATGGAGACAGAGTTTAGCAGAGACAGTAAGTCTAGAGTAAGGGATCATAACTTGAGTATCAGCTCTATATTTATTAATCTTGTAACCTCTGAAGCAGCTGTTAACTACCCTGTGCCTTTCCTTGTTACCCTCAGTAAAGCTGGCTTAGTCAGTGATCCACAACATGGGCTTTGTTGTTGGTCAGTACAACCTTGTGTATGACCTTGTGTGCTTGATTTCTCAGTGTCTCAGATTCTTCCTTTATAACACAGGAATCTTAGCATTGACCACCACTTGGAACTGGAAATGAGCTAGTGGGAACTAAGCTTTTAGTGCAATGTATAGAACACAGTAACTAATTAATAATGTAATATAATTATGTTATATTATTAACATGTACTATTAATAGTTAACAACTGTAAAATGGGGATAAAATATGTAGCTCTGAGAGTTGCTATAAGGATCAAATAATGAATTTGGAAGTGCTTTTAAAACTGTAAAATGCTCTTCACATGTTATTAATTATAATGCTAACAATGACCCATTCGATGCTCCCTAGGCACACACACAGTATTGTGTGACTTCTGAGAGAGCAGCTAATCCCTTGCTGGATGGTTGGCATCTGTCTGACCTGGCTTCTCTCTCTGCAGGTATCAGCTAATAACTGCTTACCAGCCTATGCTTCTCTGATTAGGGCGGTTGGTCTGGGAGATAGCAGTTCTCAGTGAAGCTGTTAACAAGGAAATTGTAGAGATAAGCATATGATGGATGACACCAACATCCACTCTGAGGCAACCTTGGATGACCACAAAAGTCATGACTCTCAGGCCCTCTGTTGGTGGAGAAGGCAAATCCTTTGTTGCCCTTTAGAGCATCAACACCTCTAGGTCTGTTATAAACTTGTCCATGGCCACACATCTGCGCTGGAAGTAGTCAGCTTTGGAGACTTGCTCTGTCTGACTCTGAATCTTGTGCTCATTACTTTCCTTTGGAATGAGGAAAAAAAGGATAACTTAGTGTGTTGGGATGGGAGAAGTTGGGAGAAATGTGATGATGAGCTTGAAAGTCCCTTTGGGTATTGATATCAGAGTCAGTCCATTGAAGGAATGGGTAAATCACTATCCCCAAAGTAGTACTAAGTATTTTCCAAATAAATAAAATGACTGTTACCCTCACCAGAGTTGAGACAAGAGCTGATGGTCAGCCTTGGTAATCTCTGTTAAGTAGAAATGAGCAACAGACCGGGATGACCCAGAGTAACATTATCTTTTTCCTTCCAATCTTTTTGCTCCCAATTTTAACAAATACAAAATTCCTTCCATTCACTGTTCCAAACCTTGAAGTCATCCTGATTCCTCCCTCTCCCTCTGTCTCTACTCAGTCCTAAAATCTGTTGGTTTTATTTCCCTAAATTCTCTGTTTTGCAGTCCCTCCCATCCCAGCCTTAGTCAGGGCCCCTTTTGTCTCTAGAAGGTTGCAGTAGCTTCTCCCCAACTGGCCTCTGGCTTCATGCTCAATCTGTAGGCAGTCTGTTTGCCCCATGCACAGACACAAGGGTAAGCTTTCAGACGCAAAGCTCTTTCACATCACATCTTTTCTCAGAGCAGTTGAGGAAGTGTCTCCAGTCTGCAGAAGAAATCAAAGAAGTCAAAAACGTCCATAAAGAAAACTATGAAAAGCTCAACAAAAAGAAAAGAAAAAAGAAAATGACACAAAAAAGTTGAAGGATATCCCATGTCCTTGGATGGGAAGAATTAATATAATCAGAATGGCAATTCTACCCAAATTAATCTACATGTTTAAAACAATCCAAATCAAATTACCAGAGACATTCTTCACAGATTTGGAAAAGGCAATCATAGAATTTGTCTGGAATCATAAAAGACCCCATATTGCCAACACAGTCCTGTACAAGAAGAGTAGAGTAGGAGGCATCTTGCTCCCTGACCCCAGAATATATTACAAAGCTGTGATAATCAAAACAGCATGATATTGGCATAATAACTGACATGTGGACCAATGGAGCAAAATTGAGACTTCAGAAATTAACCTCAAAACATATAGCCAGTTTATTTTTGGCAAAGGCCACCAATCAATCCAGTGGGGTAAAGAAACCCCTCTTTGTTTTCTTGTTGCTGGAAAAACTGGGTATCCAGTTGCAGAAAGATTAATCTGGACCCCTATCTCTCACCATTGACAAAAGTCAACTCAAAGTGGATCAAAGATCTAAACCTAAGACTCCAAACTATGAAACTACTGTTGGAAAACACTGAAGAAACTCTGGGAGACATTAGGCTAGGCAAAGACTTTTAAAGTAAGACCCTCAAAGCACAAGCAATAATTCCCTAAACAAACAAGTGGAATTACATCAGATTAAGAAGTTTCTGCATAGCAAAAGACACAATAACTAGTATGAACCAACAACTCATGGATTGGGAGAGTATTTCCATAAACTATGTCTCAGATAGGATACTGATAAGCAGAATACACAGGGAACTCAGGCGGTCAACCCCCTTCAAATGACCAATCCAATTAAAATATTGGAAAATGAGCTGAACAAAACTCTTTAAGAAAGACATACCGGGAACCAGCAGTTAGCATAATGGCTATGTCACAGGACTCCCACGTAGTTGACTGTGGTTCGCGTCTGGGACCCGGTGGCTTAAAACTCATGCCGGGTGCATGTGCTTGCATGCCCAAGATCCCAAGAGGAGAATGGAGGAGAAGGGATTGCAGCGTGACCATACCCCATGGGGGGGGGTGATTTCTCGCTTTCTGTCTCTCTGTCTCTCTCTGTCTGTCTGGCGAGCGCATGCGCCCTATAGCGAAAACCTCTCAAAAAAAAAAAA